>NC_141062.1:32407108-32492108 GCF_041138505.1 Cibotium barometz
CTGTAAATGCTGATGTGCGGCTGGTTATGACCTGCTGCTCCTTGCGTTAGTGCTGAAGATGTGGTGTTCACCCTGTATGTGTGCAAGAATGCTGAGATGTTGCTATGGGCTGAACACGCATGCTTTATATAGTGCATATGCTGCTGGCTGACTTCAAGAAAAGTTAAAACAGGCGAACCAGCCTTGTAGGGCTGGTTGACTTTGAGACAAGTTAAAACAGGGGAACCAGCAGACAGAGGATGGAGGTTGCTGGAAACCAGACCAGTGCCGATTCTGATAGTAGGGCTACATTGCTAGGGTCTGTGGGGTGGACGTGCTCAGATGTCGTTTCCATCACTATGGCCTTCCAGGATATATGTGGAACACAGGAAATATGCACTCTTTCTTCACAGAAGGTCTTATTCATCTCATCCCAAAAGGAGGGGATAAGACAAAACATAAGCCAATGGTGGTCGATTACACTGCTTGGGACTGCTTATAAAATCTTGGCAAAAGCAGTTAGTATAAGGTTGCAGCCGATGTTGCAGAATGTGATTCATGACACTCAGATTGGTGGGTTGAGGAGCATTTTTGACAATATATTCTCCTTTTGGGAGGAAGTGGAATGGGCCAAAGCGAGCAACCAGCTCTTAGTCATTCTACTACTTGACTTTGAGAAAGCATATGATAGAGTTGATTGGGGTTTTCTGAAAGGAAACCTTAGATGCATGGGGTTCTCAGGTCAGATCAGAGGTGTGCCATGCTTGTATAGATGCTTATAGCCATATACTTGCATATGGTGACAGAGGAGAGCACTTCCAGATCTCCCGATCTGTTCGTCAGGGATGCCCCCTGGCCCCCTTGCTATATCTCATTGTGCTTGAGGCTGTGAGCATATAACTTCGATCCTTGGCCCAGGTTCTTGGCTTGAGTCTACCCTAATACAGAGAGGAGTTTTAGATTCTGAGCTTGCAGATGACACTGCTAACGAGGCCTCCCACATTTTCTTTTGTTCTTTTTTGGATTGCCTTGGAATATTTCTGTTTAGCCACAGGAGCTCTTATCAATGGGCACACATTCTGCTGGTTTTTGGGTTAGTAAAACGGTGAGAGGCGCAGAACTTGGATTTACTTGGATTGAGAGAGGCAGCATTGCTAGATACTTGGGATATCAGATTGGGATCGATGTATCCCCTACACAGCAATTTGCACTAGTTCTCATGAGCATATGGAAAAAGCTGCTTCGTTGGAGCTCTACGAAACAGGACTTTGCCTCTAGAGCTTTGGCGATTAACCAAGTACTGCCTGGCCTCAGCTTGGTATATCTTCTTTTGTTGGTGCTTCTCATGAGGATGCAGTGGTCATCTGTGGAGACTAGTCCGCAATTTTCTTTGGTCAGGTTTGGATGGCACAATGAGCCAGAGTTGCATGGAAACTATCATTTGTCCCAGGCAGGAAGGAGGGCTGAATATTATAGATTCAGATATCCACTGCTGAGCCTTGCTTTGCAAGCTAGTGGTCAGAGGCTTTCTTCCAAGCACTGAGCCATGGAAGAACTTCTTTCTTTCTTGGATCTCCAAATGTACGCCTTGTGGGGGTTTAAATTGGATGCACAGCATACATTTCATCTTCACTGAGGGAGATTATAGAGCACCTTCATCTCCCTTATGTCAGCTATTTCCAAAGCTTGGAGCAGGATGAGACCCTTCTTGAGAAGAGGATCCCAATATCAAAGGATGAGGCAGAGAAACAACCCATTATGTGGAATGATTTCATTAGAGATGACTATGGCCGTCCTTTGGGTGCCTTTGGTTATATGCAGTGGCCAAGCTGGGTGCCTAAGGGGGAATCACAGATGGATTGAGTAAATTGATGCAGCTATTCCCCATGAGTGGCTCACTGGCACATTTACGATGAGTATCACCCATATGAGTGGGTGCTTTTTCTAGGACAGGTGTACGGCTGCAAGTATTAGCCGTGCATCTGGACCAGGAGTGAGATTGCATATTTTATATTCTCTTTGCTGGATGGAGATTGATGAGATGTGACACCCAAGACTTTATCCCCAGAGCTGTCCTATGCCTTGTGAGAATTGTGGGGCGCTTAGGGAAGCAGTGGTCTATTCACCCTCCCCGTGAGTCTGTGACTCAAGGTTCTTGGTGCCTTCCATAGTGAAAATGCGTAGGATCCAGTGCCAAACTTGCTAAGCCTTTGGGCTATCCCAACCACAATGACGTTGAGACTCCTGGGGATGGCCACACCTTGGACATAATGCTGGTCTACCCCCAATGGCCAACCAAGTGCCGATTGCCAAGCTCCTATGTGCCAGCTGCCACATGAAGAGAGTGATCATCCGCGGCCGAAAACTATCCCATAGCCGCTTCCAGATATCTGAGAGAAAGTGTGGTGGACGCCTTGGGACTGCCAGTGTCATGCTACTGCTAGAGTGTCCTCAAGCTTTGGCATCTGAATCCTACAGCCCAGTCATGCATTATATGCAAAAAAGGGGGTGCCAGGCATCTCCTCCATGTCCTTTGGATCATGCCAGGTCCGCTCTTCCGGATCCTATTGGAGACGCATGAGAGGCCGGCCCTCCCAAATCCATAATTGCCAACGTCTCTCATAGACCACCCTGGCCGGTGGAGGGTCGATGTGCCACCGGTGCATCCTTGAAATCTGTCAAGGGGGTCTCTGCTCTCTCCAGTCTGCCATGAGGTCCAATAGAGAAGGTAAGGTGGAGCTCTCATTTGTGCCATGAACTGCCAGGGGTATATTGTGCCTGGTGAACACTCCTAGCCATTGAGGGGGAGAGGGTCTGGTATCGGGGCCAACCACTCTGGAGAGATGGTGGAGTTTATGTTGAGGCTAAGTTTGTCCTTACCCCGGATCCTAATAAGACCCCTCTCTTGGGTCTTTGGGGGCAGCTGTCTGAATGTAAGCCATCTCCAAGTGACCTAGAGGGGCCTGTGCTCAAGCTCCCCATGATACGTGTGGGCAAGCCCCAAGCATGTGACCGCTAGGCAGACGGACTATGGGGTTCCAAATCAGAGGTTGTCGGAAGAGACTTGCTGCAAATTTGTCCTCAAATGCTAGGCTAAAGCCACGTGCCCACATCTTTGTGAAAATCCATCTCGTGCTCTGAGGCCAAGGGCCTGAGGTGCAGGCGGAGATCCTAGCCAGGAAGAAGTCTTTCCAAGGCTCACCACACCCGGAAGAAGAACTTGAACAATCAACTTGCCCAAGAGGGCATGGCTTTGAATGGAGGGGTCTATGATGCCCAGGCCCCCTCTGCATCTGTCAAAATACGTAGCGGAGATGATAACAAAATCTGAGATCACAAGAGCAAGTAGAGTGCAGAAAATAGACAGCACAAGAGAAGGAGAGAGATAGGCGTGTAACTCTTCTCTATACACAAGATCCCGCAATGAAAACAAGATACAATAGGTGGGGGGCCATGGGGCCATTTTATATGGCCCCATGAGTGCAGTCGGCCAGTAGAAGGACAGCCGACAGGACATAAAATGCCCACGACCAGTGAAAACCATCAGTTGGCCAGCATCTTAGAGTTAGCCCTCACGCGTGGAGTCGGCCAGCAGAGAGCAACTGGGACTGCCTGTGACCAGTTGGCCAGCATCTGGTACAGCCGACAGGTCCTACACTGCCTCCCACACCCTGGAAAAATAGGGAAAAAATTAAGGGGAGTGAGGAAAAATGATAAAACACCTACAAAGGGCGGGCACACCTACAACAGAGGCCCTGGTGTCTAATAAAGACAAGAGATGACTTCTAACACCCCCTCTCAGCTCCTGGCTGTGAAATCAACCCTAGGGAGCTGGAGTGCTGCCTGAGTGTAGCCTGAGGTAGAGACTTCGTGAAGAGGTCCGCCGCATTGTCCTCCGTCGAACAATAAAGTAGCAAGATGTCACTAGCCAAGATCTTCTCACGTACAAAGTGATACTGTATCTCTATGTGCTTGGTGTCCGGGCATGGAAGACCGGGTTCTGAGCAATAGCTATACAACTCTGGTTTTCACACTAGATGACTGTGGGCTCCTTCTGTGGAAACCCAATCTCGCCTAGCAGCCTCCGCAGCCACACAACCTCGCAAGTAGCACCACAAGCAGCCCGGTACTCTGCATGTGTCGAAGATAGTTGGCTGCCTCTTACTGCTTCTGAGCCGAGGGTAAAATTGTAACTTGAAGTGGATCTCCTCGTGTCTTGATCTCCTCCCCAATCCGAGTCACTCCAACCTTGGAGTCTGACTCCATCCCCTCCTGTGTAAAAGAGTCCTAGATCCTTCGTACTCTGCAGATACTGCAAGATCCGCAATCCTGTGTCCCAATGAGACTTCAATGGCGTCTGCATAAAAGAGCTCAACAGCCCCATGGAGAAGCTCAAGTCCAATCTGGTGTCAGCAACCAGATCAATGAACCAACCAACTTCCGATACTGCGAGGCATCAACTAGCTCACAAGGATCATTAACAGTTAACTTTGTGTTCGGGTCCATCGGCGAAGTAATACGCTTGCAGTTCTCCATCCCAAAGGCCTCAAGCAACTCATGAACATACCACTGCTGAGAGACAAAAATCCCCTCTGGGTTTGCCAGATCTCCAATCCCAAAAGAAGTGGAGTAAGCCAAGGTCGGTCATCTCAAACTCTTTTGACAAGGCAGCCTTCGTCACGCCAATGTGCCACATGACCGCCGGTGAGAATGAGATCATCCACATAAAGGATGATAATTGTAACCATACCGCGCTCCCGAAAGAGATACAGGTTGGGATCTGCAACCGATCTCTGAAAACCAGTCCGAACAAAGAAGGAATCAATCTTCTGATTCCAAGCCCTGGGAGCCTGCTTAAGACCATACAAGGCCTACGTAACCTGTAAACCATCCTTCTGATCCTGGAACCACAAAGCCTGGAGGCTGCTTAACATACACCTTCTCCTGCAGGTCACCATTAAGGAACGCAGATTTTACATCCATTTGATACACTGGCCACCTCTGAGAAGAAGCCAGGGCAAGAACGGTCCGAATCGTGGTCATCCGTGCTGTCGGTGTGCAAAGGTATCCTCGTAGTCGATGCCTGGCTGCCCGCTGAGCATAACCTTTAGCCACAAGTGTGGCTTTGTGTTTGTCCATCGACCCATTTGACGCATATTTGGTCTTAAAGACATTTGACACCAATGACTGACCGTTTCGACGGCCTCGGTACCAACTCCCATGTTTTGTTCTTCTCGATGGCATCAAGTTCCACCTACATGGCTTTCCTCCAAGTATCCTGTGAAAGGGCTTCCTTAACGGAAGTGGGCTCCTTGTCCCGCATAATACGAGACATCAAAGCATAGTTTACCTGAAGAAGCTCCACTGAATTGCTTTTGTTGCGGACTCTATGCGATCTTTGAGGACCGTCCTCTGTGGTCCACTCGGAGGGTAACTCCGTGACACCTGACTCCCGAAGGGTGTCCAACAACCACCTGGGTACTCGAACAGATCGTGGAGCCTCCTGCAGTTGCGGGGGCTCTACGCCAGCTGCGGGCTCAACCTCCTGTACTGACTGAGGTGGATCAACTGGAACAATGGTGTGGGAATCATCATCAGACTCTTTTTGATCTCCAAGAAGCGGCGGCTCTTCGACAGTGGATACTGGAACATGCTCATCAAAGACCACATCCCGGCTGATAACAATCTCATTCCTATCTGGATTATACAATCTGTATCCCTTGGAAAGAGAATTATACCCCACAAATATAAGCTTGCAAGATTTGGAGTCAAGCTTCCTCCTCTGCTTCTTCGGAATATGAACATACGCATCACTCCCAAAAACACGGAAGTGCGAGACATCAGGTTTCCTGCCAAAATATGCCTCACAAGTCAGTGTGAATCAACTCCAATGGTTTGAAGCCCCGCCTGGAAGTCTGCTTCGGAAAGGATTCCCTGTGTTGCTTACCACGTATGCAAGAACTGCAACGTCCTTGCCTGCTGCCAACATCTGGCAAGCCAACCACCATCTGGTCCCGGAAAGCTCGCCGCAGTGCATCCACATTTAAGTGGCAAAAAGAAAGTGCCACAGATCTCCGACCTGAGAACCTGTCAATGAGGAGAGTGCAGAGAGCTTGTAGATACCATTCTCCACACCGCCTTCCCAAACAACCTGGCCAGTCTCACGGTCACGTAGAGCAACTGAATGCTCCTCAAATTCCACTCGAAAGCCAGTCGTGCATACTTCATGCACTGACATAAGATGAAAACCAAGAGTAGGGACATAAAGAACACGGGAGGCATGCTTGCCCCCTTGCCGTCGGGAATAATCTCCATCTGGCCCTCACTGTGTATCGGAATGAGGAGGGTTTGTGAAACGTTCCTCCTGGTCTAAGACCATGGGCACAAGCTCTTCCCAGGTAATGGTGTTGAGCCTGCCACTAGTAATCAAAGAGGAGTAGAAAGCGGAATATTGAGCAGGCAAGTGGGACAGCAAAGTAATGGCCATATCTTCTGATGATATCTCCTTCCCAGCCTGGAGGACTTCTTGCTGAAGGGCTTGTAGCTTGTTAATGTGCTCCCGCATCATCGACGACTTTGCAAGGTTCATAACCCGCATCTGCACTTCCAAGCAAATCCTCTTCATGGGTGATACCCTGTTATATAAAGAGAAGCCAAGTGCTGCCAAATGCCTCTGGCCAGCGTCATATGCTTTACGTGATTGATTACTTGTGGTGTGTAGTTGAGGAAGATAAATGACCGGACCCTAGCGTTGACTGTGCCTCGCGGTCCTTCTTCATTGACAGTAACTCCCCTTCCTCTGCTTCCGGCCGTGGAACCTCGATAACAATGAAATCAGGAAGGTCATATGACTCCAGCACAGACTCCATCATCATCTTCCAGATGCCGTAATTGTTCCCGTCCAATTGACGGTCCACTGGGAACGTGGGGAGAGTTGGGATCTTCACATGCTTCTCAGCCATCTCTAACAAATCTGCCATCGCGGGGATGTAACTGAAAAGGGTGGGTGGGTGGGAAAAAAAACTTTAAACCTGCAAGTGGCTGTCCAGCAACTTAGCCCGCCTTCCTCTTGCTACTTCTCTTCCCGAACAGTCCCTAACAGTCCACCAATCAGCAACGTAACAATCCCCCTCTTTCTCAGAAAACTCCCAAGATCTTTCAAGAGCCTAGGGCTCTGATACCATGTCAAAATACGCAGCGGAGATGATGACAAAATCTGAGATCACAAGAGCAAGTAGAGTGCAGAAAATAGACAGCACAAGAGAAGGAGAGAGATAGGCGTGTAACTCTTCTCTATACACAAGATCCCGCAATGAAAACAAGATACAATAGGTGGGGGGCCATGGGGCCATTTTATATGGCCCCATGAGTGCAGTCGGCCAGTAGAAGGACAGCCGACAGGACATAAATGCCCATGACCAGTGAAAACCATCTGTCGGCCAGCATCTCAGAGTCGACCCTCACACGTGTGGAGTCGGCCAGCAGCAGTAGCAGCAAAGAGCAACTGGGACTGCCTGTGACCAGTCGGCCAGCATCTGGTATAGCCGACAGTTCCTACACTGCCTCCCACACCCTGGAAAAAAAGGGAAAAATGGGGAAAAAATACGAGGAGTGAGGGAAAAATGATAAAACACCTACAAAGGGCGGGCACACCCACAACAGAGGCCCTGGTGTTTGATAAAGACAGGAGATGACTTCTAACAGCGTCGTGGTTGAATGATCACCTCCAAGCCACCTCAGCTTGAGCAGGCCTCCTGTCTGCCAACCCATAGAAAGTTACAGATCAAATGCTGAACCTAACCAATACAGGCCTCGGATAGGAGGTGATGTACCACATGGTGGCAATAAGAACTTTGTTCGCCACCACAACCTGGCTAGCGAAAGAAATCCTGGCAAAACTCTAGTATAGCAACTTCTTTCAAATGCTAAGAAGAAAAGGGGCTAGCTGTTGCTTGAGGGAGATATCAGTGCCAACTTGGCATCCAAGATAATGAGCTAGAGTGCCCTAGGACCTATTGAAAAGCCTCAACTAGACGCCAAATTGGGGCGGGCAATGAGCCAACCCAAAAACCACACATCTTGTGCTAGCTGATGTGCACCCTGGATGCATGATAGAAGATCTTAATCACCTCGGTGAATCTCTGGATATTCCCCTCGTCCCCTGACAGGTATGCTGCCATGCCATTGGCAAACTCCGAATCAATTAACTCCTGTTGCGCACAGATGGGAAGATGTAGTCCTTGGGGCCCGGTCTTCTTGGACAGAGAGAATACTCATGGCTACATGAAGAGATAAGAGGGCAGCCCTGTCGGATCGAGCGAGAGAGCGGAAATCTATCGCCTCTAGCTCCCTAAATAAGAACTTGGGTGTGTGAAGCCAAGTAGAGTCCCGAAACACCTCGGACCCACTCCTCCGGAAAACCCATCCTGCACATTGTCCTATCTAGAAACCCCCAATCTACTCTGTCGTAGGCTTTCTTGAAATCTAGAAGGAGAACAATCAGATCTTGCTGGCGCATCTTGGTCGAAGCAGTCGCCTTCCAGAAGGTTAAGATGTTGTCTAGGATGCTTCGGTCGTGAACGAAACCCATATGTGTACCATGAATCAAGTCGGGAAGGAAGGGCTGCAGTCTCTGTCTAATGGCCTTAGCCAGAATTTTGTAGGTGGTCCCTAGGAAGATGATGGGTCTCCACTGCTGAATCTCCAATATGTCACCCCCTCCCTTGGAATCAAGTGGATCAATCCCTTAGACAACCTCTTTGGCATGGCTCCCGTAACCATATCTCATTAAAGGCAGCTCTGAGGCCGCCTTCCATGAGATCCTAGTGACGGAGAAATAAGGAGACTGGAAGCCCGTTCGCTCCTGGGCATTTGCCCTTAGGTAATGCCGTCATAGCCTCCGCTAGTTCCTCAGATGTGAAGGGTGTTAGGAGGAAGGTCCGGAAAGTGTGAGGGACCACCTCTCTCGTATGCCGCCAAACCCACTCATGCACATCCAGCACCTGTGAGAATATGAGGGCACTCGTGAGAAGAGAGCTGAAGAAATCTGTGGCGATGGCTCTCGGGGGGGGGGGGGGGGGGGGGTTTGTTCTATAACAATGGATCCATCCTAGCCTCGCAACCTACAGATACCATCTCTCCACTTGTGTGGGCCTGCAATCTCAAAGAACTCTCCAATGACCTTGTCTCCCACCTACGTCCAAAAAGAAGCTCTAGCATGGTATTTATACTCCACCCTCCTCTCCTCTATGGGCTATTTGGTGTACTCTCCAGAAGCCATTGTAGAGAAGCTAAGGCCCCTGCGAATGCTCCTCTCTTGCTCTTGGAAGCCAGCCAATCTGCTATGCACTGCCTTTTGTAATAGACTGCTAATCTCTCCAAGGCCTGCATGCAAGACACCTACGGCTGCTTCTGAGGGAAAATCTAGCCTCTTCCAAATCCTCTCTATCCCGCTGCAAATCTCAGAGTCCTAGATGAGGCTATTTGGAATCCAGGTACTCAAATGTCTGTCCTGCCTCTAGGGGTCCTCCAGGGAGAGAATAACTGGTGCATGATCGTAGTGCCTGCCAAAAAAACAATCATGCCACCATGACCACAAGCCCACTCATCTACATAGAACTGATCTAATCTGGAGAGGTTAAGGTCAATACTGCTCTTGTCGGATCTAGAGAAACACAGACTCTCAGGGCTACGTCCAAACTCTAGAAGATGCCAAGGGTCTTGTCCCGTAAGAGCCAAAATCAACTCCTCCCAAGCCGAGTACTCTGTACTAGATACTGTAGCCATGTCACCTCCGAGCTTGTCATGTGCTGACTCTAGCATGTTAAAATCCCCACACCAGAAATCCGTTGCTGCGGCAAGGACTGACGAATTGTATCCTGGAAGGTGGCCCTAGCTGTTGCCGCTTTCGGCACATATACATTCAGGAAGCCCACAGAGTCCTCTCCAATCCTGATGGTCACCCATTGGGCTTGTCCAGTGACAATGGTGCTTGAGTCGACCACTACCGGCAGTAGCTATTCAATGACAGAAACACATACTCCACCCTCCACCCTGTTTCCCGGAGGGGCCAAAAGAATGGGACCAGAAGGTGTGACTCCTGCTTTCCAAGATCTTTCTGCAGCGGCGGGTACGTCCCTTTGAAAGATGGTGCTCTTGAATGAAGAGAATGTCAATGGGTCCACCAACTGTTGCTCTGTGGAGCTCCTCTCTAAGGACATCACGCCTCTGAAAGCACTGTGGGCCCCAGAACCTTGGATGTTCCATGAGACAATCTGCATAACTAAAATCGGTGGGAAGCGGAACTGTCTGCACCACCCTCCACTCAAAGAGTCTTGGGCGTGGGTTTCAATGGAGAGTAACAGTGTCGGTCGTGGGGCAAAGCCGCGGCAGATGGGCATGAATCTTGGCTTCCATGTGGAGCCACTCTGTTCGAGCCTTGGAGTATGCATACTCTGGACTCCACCTGTCACAATGTAGGTATTTGTAGGAGGGGGGAAGGGGTATTGCCACTAACACATGAAACACAAAAAGCAGCACCTCCAGGCTGGAGGACACCGCCCGATCTCTAAGGCCTGAGCTACCCAACTCCATCCGAGCCAAGGGCCAGAGGTGGGTAAGCACATCAGTGATACGCAGGTCATGCAAATGGTGCAAGAGCTCTATGGCTTGCCCCTGAATAGCGGTGGACACTGACTCCATGCTCCAGTTCTTTTCACTGGACTCCATGCTCCAGTCTTTTCCCTGTGGTGCACTCAGTGTGGGAAGGAGAAGATCATCGTGGCACTCTCTGGGATGGACGGTATGGAGTGATATAACACCACACATATGTGATTGGGAGCCATCGTCTCCTTTAACATACCAACTCCTTCGACAGGAAGGCATCAAAAAAAGCTGTAATCAACTCGTTGCCCTAGCACCCTGGGGGGCCGCTTGGATACTCAAGAGGGAGAGCCCACACTAGAGAGGCATCAATGGTCATCTCTATCGGCTCCATAAAACGATGGATCAAAAAGTGGATTGAGCTGGCCGGCTACCTCCACTCTGGGTTAGGCGCGGCCGGAGGGCAGCGGGAGAGTTTTCGTGAGGCGGAAGGGGGGAAGAGAGGGTTCCGGTATAGGTGGGGGAGAGGGAGTTGCAAGGGGGGAGAGTTAGAGTAGGCAGTGGGGGGGGGGGGGGGAGAATGGGGGATGGGCAAGGGCTAAGAAGGGGGGGGTAGGGGGAGAAGGGCTCGCCTGTTTGGGGGGGGGAGGGGGGGGGGTTCACTGTTGGGGGGCTGCTGAGATAAATGCTCATAATGGTTCTCTGACACAACTGCATCCTCCTATATCCTGCCAGCCTGGCGCGCCTGGCGGTGTTGCTCTGCTCTGGAAGTCGGTTGGTGGTTCCGCCTCGGGCTAACGGTCTGCCACTCTCCTATGCCGGTCTCAACCATTGTCAGGTCCTGGTGGTCTGGTACTCTACCTTGGAGGCCTATGTACCTCCCATTCCCCTGAGTAGGATCTGAATGGGGCTCGAGAGGGGGGGGGACCACTGGAGGCGTCGTCCTGGACTGCCAACAAGGACAAGCTCTAGCGAGGTGTCCCATTTGTCGGCAGCTGAAACATTGGCCTTGGAGGCTAGAGTACTTAACTCTCTGCAAAATAGGGTCCCCCCTTGAAGGCTAGGAGGCGATATGGCATGAGGCACTGATTTCGAAGAGGCAACGTAGAAACGAAGGGATGGAATCCCGGCCGTCTGAGCAAGAACCGAAGCGGTGCTTTTGGGGGGCGTGGGGGATTCCATCACCATCCCGATGGCACCACCAATCACCGGGAGGAGAGGAAGGTATTCCATCCTGGAAGTAGACTATTACAAGAAAGCCTAGGATGCCAGCCAAAGGGTTGGATGCTGGGTCAAAGCCGTGCTGCCGCCTCGCAAAGAAGGCTTGGGCCGTATACAATGTGATGGGGCTCAACTGCATGACTTTGTCCGAAGCTGCAGGCAAATCAAACTCAACTTAATAGTGTCCATGCCCAAAGGGATGAATATAAGAGATCTTTCCAGGCGTGCCAAGAAAGTGTAACATGCGGAAGCTTCGTGGTCGAATCGGTAACTTCAATGCTCAGAATTCAGAAATCTTTCACGATGAACATAACGCACAAAACTGAAGTAGATGTGCAGAAAATAGAGAGAGACAGAGAGGGAGAAAAGTACACAATATTAGGTCCCAAATACCCTCTGTAGGGCTTCCACCATGAATGGTGTATTTGCTTTATTAGAATGATGCAAATCAGGAAAATAAATACTGAATCTTGACCTTCTTGGCTGAGATAAATCTCTGCCCTTGACCTTCAGTGTTCACCCTTGTGTTAGCTTCTCCTTGGCTGTCCGGGCTCCTTGAGTAGCTTCAGCACTTTGTGAACAATGAGATGCCTTCATCGTTTCTTGGCTGGAGTGTTTATACTACCCTTAGCATCCAATCGGCCAGCTTTATAAAAGCCTCACGACTAGGTCTTTAGCAATAATATGCTTTTAAATGCTTTCACACTATGCAACCTGCTGGCCACTCTGCGCATGCTTTCTGGGACAGTGCCCAGGCTCCTGGGCAGCCCTGCGCATGGGTGTGGGACTGCCCCCCACACCTGGCCAACCTGCTAGGACTTCTAGCCCTGTTGGCTGCCTGTCCAAAATCCCTAGGGCTGGCCGACAGCCCTTCTAGCCCATGCCATGGCTGGTGGGCACAGCCTGGGCCCTCCTGGCCCCTTAGGGGTGGTTCTACCCCTCCCCCATGCCCACACTAAGAGTGCAAATCTTAGCCCTGGGGTAGCCCTGTGGGCTGGCCCCATCTCTACATGCAAACCTACATGCCTACAGAGGTCTGGCATCCAGTTGCAAACCATATACACAGAACATCTGACATCATTCCAGATGGAGACTTGCAACATGACTGGCACTGCCTCGTGTGCAGGACAATGCACACCTGACCTTGGACGCATAGAGTGGAACCCTGGCTGACTCGTCCCGGATTGTGGGCTCACATGTGACCTGTTCTCCACTCCAGGTCTTGCACCTTCTTGTTCAGATATGTCCACGTGGCATCCAAGTGTGGGATGCACGTGACAGAAGGCTTGCCCGTAATAGGTCCCTGAGCTGTCCACGCCCAGGGCTACGCACAATCTTGAGGGTGGAGGCCTCCAAAGATGCGACTGTCGAAGCGAGGAGCTGGAGGTCCACTTCTGAAGAAGATAGGCAAGGGATGGCGGCCTTGGTCGGGGATGATGGAGCGGCTGCCATGGAGTCCTCCTGGGGGTTTGAAGACCAGAAGAGGCCGAAACTTGCCGCAAAGGAAATTGGACGAAAGCTGGAAACCTCCCAAGAAGAAGTGATGAAGGGGAGGAAGCGAGGTGGGGATGCGAGGAGCAAGGAGCAAGGAAGGTAAGGGGAGGCTAACATGAAGGAAAAGGAGGCGAAGTAGAGGAGGAGAGAGGCCTGCAAGAGGGATGAAAATGGCAAGGGAGCGAAGGAGCTGGGAGGTTCGCGAATTGGGGGGGCGCTCACAGATCCTTGATTGCAGAAAACATTTACGGTATTTCTCTAAGGCTAACAAACTCCTCTTGGGTTTGATCCTAAGAAATGCCATATCACCTTCCTCAAAGGTCTGGGTTGACCTTTTCAAATCCACATAGCTCTTTTGTCAGTCCTGAGCAGCTTTTAGCTCCTGCCTGGTGATTTTAACTTGAGCTTCCATGTCATCTAGCTTTTGGCACATGCATATGGAGCAGTGAAGCAGGCAACACTAGGTTGGGGCTTGCATACAATGCTTGTAGCTCTTTCATGCATTGGGTTTCCCTTGTTTTTTTTTGCACATGCACATGCACTTAAGAAGGTATATACGCGCATTAGATGGTGCTTGCAGTTCAGATCTTCAATGTGCTTGTAGACTTCGATACAAACACATACATAGAGTAACTTGTATATTTAGTAATATGCAGAGTTTTCTCATAAGAAAATAGATGGTAAGTTGCTACAGAATCTGAGAGTACATGAAATGGATTAAACAGGAGATACTAAAAGAAGAATGTCAAAGTCTTCAGATGCAACAAGACTCAACAAATTCCCAGCTAGAGGTAACCTTTTGTGTACAGCAGTCAGCAGCAAAGTCCATGGTTCTGTAATTTGTAGAAGATGATTCTCCTTATTGATTGGTTTGAGTTGTTCACCTTCTTCTTTTTTTTTTTTGCGAAAAAAAGGTGGTGAAGAATGAGCTGAAGGAAGAAAGCCGTCTCAGAACATATGTTCAAAAAGAGGGTCAGGAGTTCAAAGAGCAAGCAATCAAGGCTAGAGAGGTGTGTGAGCTTTTTCCTTTTTTTTCAAAAGAAATTATTTTCAAAGAAAATATTGTGCTGGAGATTTGGCATAGAATTCAGGCTACAAAATGCATGTATTTTATTCTCAGATAAATAATAATAATAATAATAACTAAACCAAGAAACCTGGATTGTACCTCATTTGGTTGTTAGTTATGAATGTGGGGAAATCCCCATGCTTCTCAACATATGACATTGGGCCACACAGAAAATTTTGACTTTTTTGCTCAATCTAGCTGCTTTAGATTCCAGATAATAATAAGACAGTAGCTCTCTCTAGTTGCAAGTGCTAGCCTTCATCAAAAATATCTGATTGTAAGTGAGCTGCGCTCCCCCCCCTCCTGCTCCTAGTCACTGCCGGCGCCCCCCCGGCCCTAGTCGCCTACGCCCCCCCTTCGCCTCCTGCGCCCCCTCTTCTCCCCCTGTTTGCCCCTGCCCGCCTGCCCCCCCCCCCCCCCCCCCTCTCTTTCCTACTCCTGCTTGCTTCTTTCTGTGCCTACCCTTCGCTGCCTTTTTTTCTCTTTCTTTTTTCTTCTTTTTTCTTTTTCTTCTCTTCCACCCCCCCTTCCCCCCCCACCCGTCCCTTCCTTCCCTTTCTTTGCCGTCATCTCTAGCCCATCCTTGTTCCTCCGGCAGCGCCCTCAGGTTGTGGGCATTTCTTCATTTTCTCGGCAAGTTTCGACCTCTTCTGGTCTTCGCCCCTAGGAGGACTCCATGGCAGCCGCTGACCAAGGCCGCTGTTACCTGCCTTTCGTTTTCCGAAGCAGACTTGCAGCTTCTCGCTACGACTGTCGCATCCCTAGAGGCCTCCACTCTGGTGTGCAAGATTGTTGGTAGCCGCCCCGTGTGTGGCCAACTCAGACATCTTCTTCAGGCTAGCCTCCTAGGTGCACCACCAAAGATCGTAGATATTCATCCTTTGGGGCGTGGCTACTACTAGGTTGAGTTCGACTCACCAGCAGTGTCTGATCTTGTCATGCAGCTGAGCCCTGTTGCACTGCGTACGGCCCAGGCCTTCTTTGTACGGTGGCAGCATGGCTTCGACCTGGCATCCGACCCATTAGTTGGAGTTTCAGGCTTTCCCATGACAGTCTGCTTTCCAGGCCTCAGGAAGGAATACCTTCCTTTTCTCCCGGTGATTGGTGGTGCCATCGGGAGAGTGATGGAATCCCCCCCCCCCCCCCCCCACTGTCTCTGCCCTTGCACGAGTAGCCGGGATTCCATCTCTCCGCATCTGTGTTGCCTCGCCGGATTCTGTGCCTCACATGATATCTATTCCCAGTCTTCGGAGCGACCCCCCATTATGCAACGAGTGGAGTATTCCGGTCTTCTAGGCCAATGGTTTATTTGCAGATAGATGGCTCATCTGGCCAGAGCTTGCCCTTGGCGTCAGACTAGGCGACCGTCCCCGGTGGTTCCTCCTCCTACTTCCCGCTTAGATCCTCACCAGGGGCCGGGGGAGGAGCAGGTTTCCAGGCCACGGAGCACCAGGTTCCGACCATGGATGACCCATCAGCCCAGAGAGTGGTGGACGGTTGGCCCCCGCCCGGTCGCCGGCCGAGTACCAGAGCTGAGTGTCGCCGCCGTGCGCGCCAGGCTGGCAGCACGCAAGAGGATTCGGTTTTGGCAAAGAACCGTTTCGAGCACTTATCACAGCACCCACCCACAAACGGCGGGCCCTCTCCAGTCACAGAGAGCCCCCCCCCCCCCCCCCAAGCGATGTGGCGGCCGATTCCTCGTCGCGACTTTTCCTCTGACCCTTAGTGCCCAGTGGGGCAAGCTGACCCCACCCTCACTTCGTCGAGCCTTCCCTAGCAACCTTCCACTTCGATGGATACCTCTTCGCAACATCCCTCTCCGCCTCCCCGCTCCCCGCTCCCCGCTCCCCCCTGCCTCCTCCCCCCTCTCCCCCACCCTCGCCTCCGACTCTACCCGCAGTGGCTCCTTTTGCCCCTTCCACTTCATCAGTGCCAACCATCCCCCCCCCCTTCCACCTCTCCAGAGCATTCCCGTCGCCCCCCGCAGCCCCTGATGTGGAGAGGAGACAGCCGGCAAGTACCGTTCGCCGCCTGATTCATCATTTCTCAGAGCCGGTGGAGATGACCGTTGCGGCCTCACCAGTGAGGGCTCAAGGCTCTCCCACCTGAGTCTCCAGGTAGGCCCCCTCAGATCTTGGAGCAGCCTGTGGATTATAGTTTCTTCCAGTGTCTTCCGACGGAAGGGATAGACAAGTTCGAGAAGACCGTAGCCCCTATTCAGGAATGTGTGGTCTTCCACCACTCCAGACCCTCTACGCTAGAGAACGGTGCGATGATCTTCTCTTTCCCCTTGAGCGCAGCCCTCGAGACAGAGTGGGATCGAGAGTTGGTGGCCGCTACCATTCAGGATCAGGCAGTTGAGCTATCGCATCATCTGTAGGATCTCCGCATCATCGACGTTCTTACTCATCTATAGCCTTTGGCTAGGATGGAGCTTGGTGGATCAGCTCACAGAGACCAGTGAGGGGAGATGGTGACCACCAGCTTGGAGGTGCTGCTTTTTGTGTTCATGCATACCTCTCTCACAGTACCTCTCTGAAGGAACATGGAGAGATAGGAATGGAAAGAAATGATGGCAAGCATAATGAAAATGGAAATGGAAATGGAAAGGAAATGAAAGCAATGAAAAAGTACTCACATGTAGTCCAAAGTAGCTTGACTTGATTGATGTGACACAAGAAAGTACATCACTCTTATAGAGTGAACACACACTCAAGTACCATATATGCTTATGGGATAACTCCCAAAGTGACATGTGGCACTCTCTCACACAAAGACTCACAAATACACACTCTTTGACTATGATTTCCTCAACATCCCCCCTCAAAGCAAAGAGTATGAGACCCAACACGCAAGGAGTAGACCGATCCCCCCTCCATCGCAATACTACAAAGAGCAAGTCCAACTATCCAACACCTCCCATGTGATAGTGACTTTTGAGTAAGCTTGCGACCGACAGTGAGAACCATCACTCGTCACCCCCCCTTACTTTGAACTGGGTGTCAATACATCATATCAAAGTAAAACCAATACACATTTTTTGGGGGACAACCCAGGGCAGAGGACCCTTATTGACCATCACACAACACATTTTATTTCATTCTTTCATAATGCAAGGGCAGAGCACCCACACACATAGAAGACATTAGAAGCAATAATCTTTGTCATCCTCATCTAGGGTGACATGGGCAGAAAGTGCATGATCTTCGGGAAGCTCGTCTGGTGGTTCATGCGCAGCAAGATTAGCATGGTGGTGTTCTTGTTCTTTCTCCTTCTTTTTGAAGCAATTTGCTTCCATGTGACCCTTCCACTTACAGTACCTGCATATGATGTTCTTATTGGTTTTCCATGTGCTGTGGGAGATGAGAGCTTCTTTAGTGCCTGCGGAAAAAGTAGAATCCTTGTTCCGGCGATCTTTTTCAAGAAGAAGAGCCACCATATCATCAAATGTGGTGGTAGCCAACCTAAGTACTTCAAGGGTGTTCTCAAAATGAGAGATCCCTTCCATACTCTTCATAAGGACCGCCATTTTATCCTCATCGTCTGGAGGGCATTTTAAGCTTGACAGTTGTTGCACAAGAGATTGCAGTTTTGCTAAATGATCACGAAAGTCATCATTGTCCTCCATTTTCAACTTATAAAATTGCAGCTTTAGAAAAACTTTGGAGTTTGTAATTTTGTTACCAAATAGGGCCTCTAGGCTCTTCCAGATCTCCTTGGTTGTCGATTTGAAATCCACATGATGAATTAAGGAATCCGCCAAGCAAAGCCCAATGATAGCAATGGCTTGGGCATTGTGTTGCTTCCATACTTTGGGTTGTTGAAGATCGTCAGTAGCATCTGCTTCATTGTCGTCAATCACGTCCCATACTCCTTTCATAAGGAGCAGCTGCATCTTGGTTTGCTAGGTGGGAAAGCCTTCCCCCTTAAACTTTTCGACCATAACAGATGTAGAATGGAGTGATGTCATGACTCTGGGTGGCTGTGAAGTCGGTGAAGAGGAGTAGAAAATCAGATTTGGGTCTCGACCATCTTGATCAGGTTGGGCAGCAGTCTTACTTCAGCAATGGTGACTTGAAGGCATGAGAATGCAGCAAAGGGGGCATATCTGTCAAGAAACGGTGGCGCTAGTGTGGACAGAAAAACGACCAGCAAGGGGCTGGATAATGGCGGTTTTCAGATCTGGAGCAGCCCGGGGTGAGATCTAAAAAAAATGGCGACTCC
Source organism: Cibotium barometz (assembly GCF_041138505.1). NCBI lineage: Eukaryota > Viridiplantae > Streptophyta > Polypodiopsida > Cyatheales > Cibotiaceae > Cibotium > Cibotium barometz. The sequence goes on from NC_141062.1 coordinate 32,425,698, forward strand.
TCTAGACATGGCAGTGAGTGACTGAAACAGCAGAGGATGGCGGCCATTTTACAGGTGGCAGCAAATCAGCAGCAGGTCGGCGTGAGTAGATTCATCATAACTTCCATTTCCAGGCCACCTCACTCCTAAGGCTTGCCCAAGGAAGGGAAAGCTAGAGAAGGGGATATCGCTCTTATACCATCTGAAGGAACATGGTGGAGAGAGAAGCAAGCTAATTTTAGGAATGGAAAGAAATGATGGCAAGCATAATGAAAATGGAAATGGAAATGGAAAGGAAATGAAAGCAATGAGCAAGTACTCACATGCAGTCCAAAGTAGCTTGACTTGATTGATGTGACACACAAGAAAGTACATCACTCTTATAGAGTGAACACACACACTCAAGTACCATATGCTTATGGGATAACTCCCAAAGTGACACGTGGCACTCTCTCACACAAAGACTCACAAATACACACTCTTGTCAGAATATGCAGCGGAAATGACAACCAAACTTGGGTAGACAAGAGCAAGTAGACTGCAGAAAATAATCAGCACAAGAAACACAGAGAGATAGGTGTGTAAACTCTTCTCTATACACAAGATCCCGAAAAACTGAATGAGGAAGTGGTGGGGGCTGAGGGGCAATATATACATCTCCATGTGAGCAGTCGGCCAGCTACAGATGGTGCCCACGACTGAGAAAATACCCCACGACTGAGAAAATACCAGTCGGCCAGTAGCCTGATGCCCACGACTGGTCAAGAGCAGTCGGCCAGCAGCCCAGATGCACACGCCTAAAGAAAGTACAGTCGGCCAGCATTGGGGTGCTCCTGGCATCACCTGGCAGCCCTCGAACCACTAGGAAAAAATGGGAAAAATAGGGAAAAAATACGGGGAGTGTGGAAAAATGATATACGGGCAGGCACACCCACAACAGAGGCCGTGGTGTATACAAATAGACAGGAGATGACTTCTAACACCCCCTCTCAGCTCTCCTGGCTGTGAAACCAACCCCAGGGAGCTGGAGTGCCGCCTGAGCGTAGCCTGAGGTAGAGACTTCGTGAAGAGGTCCGCCGCATTGTCCTCCGTCGAACAATAAAGTAGCAAGATGTCACCCGCCAAGATCTTCTCACGAACAAAGTGATACTGTATCTCTATATGCTTGGTCCGGGCATGGAAAACCGGGTTCCGAGCAATAGCTATACAACTCTGGTTATCACACTGGATGACTGTGGGCTCTCTCTGTGGAAACCCCATCTCGCCTAGCAGTCTCCGCAGCCATACAACCTCACAAGCAGCACCACAAGCAGCTCGATACTCTGCCTCTGTCGAAGAAAGGGCAATAGTTGGCTGCTTCTTGCTGCTCCAAGAAACTGCTCCTGAGCCGAGGGTAAAAGTGTATCGTGAAGTAGATCTCCTCGTGTCTGGATCTCCTCCCCAATCTGAGTCACTCCAACCTTGGAGCTTGACTCCATTCCCTCCTGTGTAAAAGAGTCCCAGATCCTTCGTACTCTGCAGATACCGCAAGATCCGCAATCCTGCGTCCCAATGAGTTTTCAATGGCGTCTGCATAAACGAGCTCAACAGCCCCACGGAGAAGCTCAAGTCCAATCTGGTGTTCAGCAACCAGATCAATGAACCAACCAACTTCCGGTACTGCGAGGCATCAACTGGCTCACAAGGATCTGTAACGGTTAACTTTGTGTTCGGGTCCATCGGCGAAGTAATAGGCTTGCAGTTCTCCATCCCAAAGGCCTCAAGCAACTCATGAACATACCGCTGCTGAGAGACGAAAAACCCCCTCTGGGTCTGCCAAATCTCCAATCCCAAGAAGAAGTGGAGTAAGCCTAAGTCGGTCATCTCAAACTCCTTTGACAAGGCAGCCTTCGTCACTCCGATGTGCTCCACATGACCGCCGGTGAGAATGAGATCATCCACATAAAGGATGATACGTGTGACCATGCCGCGTTCCCGAAAGAGATACAGGTTCGGATCTGCAACCGATCTCTGAAATCCAGTCCGAATAAAGAAGGAATCAATCTTTTGATTCCAAGCCCTGGGAGCCTGCTTAAGACCATACAAGGCCTTACGTAACCTGTAAACCATCCCTTCCGATCCTGGAACAATAAAGCCTGGAGGCTGCTCAACGTACACCTCCTCCTGCAGGTCACCATTAAGGAACGCAGATTTTACATCCATCTGGTACACGGGCCACCTCTGAGAAGAAGCAAGGGCAAGAACGGTCCGAATCGTGGTCATCCGCTGTCGGTGCAAAGGTATCCGCGTAGTCGATGCTGCCTGGCCGCTGAGCATAACCTTTAGCCACGAGCCTGGCTTTGTGTTTGTCCACCGACCCATCAGCCGCATACTTGGTCTTAAAGACCCATTTGACACCAATGACTGACCGCTTCGACGGCCTCGGTACCAACTCCCAAGTGTTGTTCTTCTCGATGGCATCAAGTTTGACCTGTATGGCTTCCCTCCAAGTATCCTGTGAAAGGGCTTCCTTTACGGAAGTGGGCTCTTTATCCCGCATGATACGAGACATCAGAGCATAGTTCACCTGAAGAAGCTCCGCCGTGTTGCTTTTATCTCGGACTCGATGTGATCTTCGAGGGCCGTCCTCTGTGGTCCACTCGAAGGGTAGCTCCGTGACACCTGACTCCCGAAGGGTGTCTAACAACCACCTAGGTACTCGAACAGATCGTGGAGCCTCCTGTGATCGCGGGGGCTCAACTTCAGCTGCGGGCTCAACCTCCTGTGATGACTAAGGTGGATCAACTGGAGTAGTATACTGGGAATCATCATCAGACTCCTCTGGATCTCCAAGAAGTGGCGGCTCCTCGACAGTGGATGCTGGAACATGCTCGTCAAAGACCACATCCCGGCTGACAACAATCTCGTTCCTCTCTGGATCATACAACCTGTATCCCTTGGAAAGAGAGTTATACCCCACAAATACCAGCTTGCGGGACTTGGAGTCAAGCTTCCCCCTCTGCTTCTTCAGAATATGTACATACGCGTCACTCCCAAAGACACGGAAGTGCGAGACATCGGGTTTCCTGCCAAAATATGCCTCAAATGGAGTCATATGGGGTACAGAAGTCGTCGGAGAGCGGTTAATGGTATGGACAGCTGTTGCCACAGCCTCACCCCAAAGTGGACGAGGAAGATCACCGATGCTCTACAACTAGCCCATCATGATCCTGTGCCTTTCCATTCTGTAACCTATCTATCGCATCTAGCACCATCCGCATAGTAAAAAAGGTGCTGCTAGACGGTCTAGCTCCCAGTGGAGGGGGGGTGGGGGGCTGTCCTGGTGCATCATATAGCTCTCTAGCATAAGTATGCCATGCCTCAGGTGCAGTAATCGGAGTACCAGACTGTCTCTCCTGAAACATCTTCCATGCCCTCTTGCTGTCCTTCCCCAGGAAGAGTTGGTAGATCTCCTCCTCTAGCTTAGCCAGATAGGCTCGTTTCTTCCTCCGCACAAGGCGCCGAAAGATCATCCTGGCTTGTCTATGTGTGTGAGACCCAATGGCAATCTCACGATGTAGCTGTGCTCGTGTCTCACGACACTCATCATCATACCAATTGTTCTGTGGGGCAGTGCTGCGGGGGTGGGTGGAAGGGATCATAGTGCAGGGAAACGCATATGAGGCGGATGCATGTAGAACACCTGCCAATCCTCTCGTGATCTCGTCCAGAGAGCTATGCGGGTCTAAAGCGAACAAGCCATCAGATAGTGCATCCCGATAAACCCCAACTGTCTCACGTGTAAACTGATATCTCGGCTACCTAGGTAGATGAGTGGCTGGCCCATCTCTCGGGGATCTACCTACTAGTGTGAAACTCAGGTATGCATGATCGGCTGCTATGCCAATGGACCTACTGGAAATCGTGAAACCCCGCACATCAGGTATCAATGAAGGAGATCCCATCAAGTAGTCCACTATGCTCGCTCCCCCTTTAGAGTTCCAGTGTGTGAGAGCGTCTGATCCTCGCCATCTCAATAAGCCATTGTATATGACCAACCCATGTGCACTCCCGAGTGTGAGAAAATGCCTGCCATAATCTGTAATCTCCCCCTCATCCTGTGCTGATCTCTGCAACCCTACATCCTCTGCCGTGATCTCCCGGTACATAGCCTCTTGAGTATCATACAACTCTGTTTGCTCTGTGCCTGTACGTGCATTAAAGTCTCCCAATAGTAATATGTCTCCCATGCTGGCAAACCTCATGATATCATCATATAGTGGTATATAGGGCGACTCTCCTGATGGTGCAAACTTGGAGTGGGCTGGGGGAAAGTAGCATACCGCCACATATAGCTCGCGGAGCCCCCCTCTGCATATTCGGACCCACATGTACCTCGCATCTGCATCTCTATGTGCCACATGTATTTTGTCACGAAGCTCCTCCCTGTAAAGTATTGCCACTCCTCCTGATCCTCTAGTACCTCCCACAGTGCGTGGCTGAGGGCGGAAAACTGATTCCCATCTATAACCCCGGACGTCAGGAAGCCTCTTGTTTGTGCACTGATGGGTCTCCGTATACATAGCAATATCACTGTGTCTGAAAGTATCCTCAAAGTATCCTGCATCTGTTCTAAGGGCTCCGTTGCAATTCCACACCGTGAATCGCAAGGTCTCATAGGCCGCGCACCGTCTAGCGGGCCTCCTCTCCGTAATGATGACTCGGTCATCTCTGTATACTGCCCATTTCCCCTCTTTCCTTGCCTCAAGCACACGCGGCATGTGTTCCTTCCGGTGTGCTATCTGTGCCGGTGTAAGGTCCTCATCCAAATAAATCTTTTCCCCCTTAAGGGCCATCCTTTTGGAGAGGAAGGCCTTCTTCTTCTCCAAGTCACCAAACCTGATGATCAATATCTTCGCCTTGGTTTCATCTCTGCCTACTCGCCATGCTCCGGTAATGGGTACATCAGTGGCTCCAATTTTTGTTGCAAGAGCTTTTGCATCCTCTTGGGGATTTCCCTTATCTTCCCACCTAACTACACGTACATGTAAGGCACGTGCCCGTCTCTTGGCTTCCTCTTCCAATGTAGCATTCATCACCTCTACTTTATTGACTGGTGTATCCTTCTGTTTTTTTACTACTTCAATCCATGGGTTGACTTCCTCAATTTGTTTCTTTGTAGCAGTGGCAATTTCAGCCCATGAATGTATTTCCTTCTCACCTGCAGCCACTTTTGCCTTACGTGATTCCAAAGTCTTTTGCATTTCTGTGATGTCTTTTTCGCGGTCAGCCATACATGTCTTCAAAGTGCCTTCGTACGATGCAACTGTTGTGCCAATCTCTCGAAGCATGTCATCCTTCCATTTCTGCATCTCTTTTTTCATTTCCGTGTGCATCAAGGCTGGGCTAATTCCATTTCAACCCGTACTTGGGCTTGCATTTCTCCCTTCAATTGGACATATATCTCTTCCTTCAGCGTTTCGTATATCACTTTCCTTTGGGCATGCATCTGCTCGGTCGCATGGTGTTCATCTCTGTCCTTATGTGAAGCTGTAGCTCCTCATAAAGGGCCTCATCTCGTCGGACCATCTTCGTAAACCTTCGTGAGCCAGGGGACATGATTCCTTCCCTCAGTCTTCTGCGGTAGGCATTTGGTGCCTTCGTGGGGGTGTGAAAGGTTGTCTCACCATCCTGTTCCCCCTCTAGTGGTTGAGACATGTTTTCCCCTATTAGTTGCTGCCTTGGGGGCCTGAGCAAGGGTGGGTGCGAAAAGCGAGGCAGATGCTGAAACCCCTTCACCTTACTGTTTGCACCTGCGCAGCCTGCCAATAGGCCTCCAGCCGTCCCTTCTGCGCTTTCTGCAACTACCTGCAAACTTGCAAACCCAGGCGCCTCCTACAGTCCTATTTGCCTGCAGCCCAAACTTGGTAAGCACCTGCGCAGAAGGTGTGTGTGTCTGTGTTGTTGGTGTTTGAGTGAGCGCTATCGCCGCCACTGTGCATCACTGTGTCTGCTGACTGTGCAGCACCGTGTTTGAGAGAGAGAGAGAGAGAGAGAGAGAGAGAGAGAGAGAGAGTTATATTAAAACGTCTTCAAAAGACCATAAGGTCTATGAGACATAAGGGATTACAAAGATTATGTGTTACAAAAAAACAGGTAAACAGACGAAAAAGACAAACCTAGCACAAGCCCCAAGGCTTTGGGCCTTGGGGCATGTGTACATCATGTAGCTGGTAAGAGAGAGAGAGAGAGAGGTACAATGGCATGGCAGCCAGAGGCTGCAACCAATGGGAGGGGTATGAATATATGAGTGATTTTCCTTGCATTTTTTTGGGAACAGTTTGTTAGCCAATTTATTTGTAATATGCAGAATGTTAGCATGATACCAAATCATGAATTTTGTGCAGGATATTGTTGCTCTTGAGGAGAGGTTTTACAATGACAGCAATGCACAAAACGTGAGCTGCTTTAGATGTGCTAATTTAATCATTCTTAGGAATGCCATATTTTGTTGCAAAAGTAATAGGAGGCAGCGCTCAGGTCAAAGTTTGATGATTGAAATATACAGAGTATTGTGATAGAGGCTCGAGAAATGCATGCAGCGGCCATGTCCCAGTGCCAGGCTCTCCAAGACGAGGTAGTTTTAATCAAATTAATTATCATGATGTCTGCAAGAAATCAATTACGAATTTTAGCTTAGGGATCGGTAAACTCTGGGTTTATATGAAATTGGCATGTCTCAGTTTCAGACATTTTAATGATGCTTCTGTTTTGCAGATTTTAAGATTAAGAGAGGAGCATTCTTCAGAGCTACGCGATCTGGCAGGTAGTTAAGATGCCTTGTCCTGGAATTTCTGATAAGGGTATCGTTCTCAAATCTAAGCATATGTTTTATTAAGGGCCATGGAAGAGTTTAGATAAACAGGGTGTGAGATTCTCTAATGGCTACACCCATACAGAATACTGAAGTGACTCTGCAATGTGCATATAGAGGACAGAAAACCCTCTTTGGACAGACAATAGTGGCACCCTTAAATTTAATAGTATGTTGAACAATGGATTTTAGCATGTCTTTTGTCCCAAGCTCCTCTGTGTTACTCACTAAAATAGTCCTTTGCTAGTAAATTTATCAAATTGGAGTTTTTGCAAGGATTAACTCTTCACTGGACAACGTAATCTAATAGTATGTTGGACAAAGGATTTTGCATGTCTTCCATCCCAAACTACTGCATCACCAGTGAGAGGGGGACAAAACCATCTTGGAAGAGGCAATGAGATCTCCTGCATATCTCATAGTAGACTGGGCGTCTGCATACATAACACTCCTCCGTCTCAATTTCTGCAGTCCTGCATAGTGTGCATACCAGTGCCTCTCATGGAATGCCCTCCGCTCTCCCAGACTCAATCCAAAGGTGGTGATAGGATATTTTGAACTGGCCAATGGCGATCCCTCATAGCATGTAACATGTGTCTATGGACATACCCTGGTGCCCCAATGAATCCATCGTCTGCTGAGACCCTTAGGAAGTGTTCTCTGTAAATGTGGAGCTTTGTGGGAAGCTCTGGTGGGGGCACCCATGCTTGACTCATGTGAAGCCGGGTGAAGTCCAGGCGGATGATGCAGTTGATCGAGATGCAAGAATGGGGAGTCCAGGCTGTACTCGAAAAAGAGGAGGTGGTCCATCTAATGATCATGCATGCCAAACCAGCGGATGATCCGTGTGAGTACCAGAAACTGGTATGGCCGTTCTGTGCTAGCTGTCTACAAGTCTCAAATGAAAGAACGGGGAGTCCAGGCTGTACTTGAAAAGGAGGCGGCGGTCCATCTAAAGGCTATGCATGCCAAACTAGCTGATGATCTGTGAGTACCAGAACCTGCTTTGGCCGTAGCTGTCTACAAGTCTCAAATGCCAAGGTGATCTCTGTCCAATACGTACAGATGGATGGGAAATGTAGGTAATGTAAGTGTTTGTCTGCTGCCCCAAACTCAGCCAAGACTATCTCATGTGGTGCAGAGGGCTTACTCCTCATCAACTCTTGATCATGCAATCACTTGCACTCTCTCCCCCCCTCCAGTCCTCCCAAATTACCTCCCAAAAATGGAGCCCCATACATCGCACATGGCCTCACCAATGTGTCAAACGACTAACTCTTTATGCTAGGTTCGTGGAAGCTGGTACTAGAAGCACTCTCTCTCCAAACAGGGCAGAGCAGCATGTCCTCTCGATAGGCAGGCCTGTGCAGCCGGGTGCGTAGTGAAGATGGGAACGTTGAAGGGAATCCCCAGATAGACAAATGAAGGAAGGATCTTAATTCTCCATGGCCGCCTCTCTTTTTTTTGGGGGTGTGTGTGTGTGTGTGTGTGTGTGTGAATACTCATCATTGTACAATGCATATTTCTTCGTGGGGTTTCACCTCGCACTGAGGTTTCCCACTAGTAATATATCATTACTAAAAAAAAAAGTGTGTGTGTGTGTCTGTATGTGAGAGAGAGAGAGAGAGAGAGAGAGAGAGAGGGGTGATCATAGTTTGTTGAACAGAAAGGGCCCGAAAGGAGGCAGATTATAATCTCAGCCTAATGAATAGAATGGACACAACACTGCATGAGCATGACCAGTTGTACATGGAGGAGGCAAGCACCTATCACAGCCTTATTTCAAGTCCTCTTTTCTACATAATTATTTTGGCATGTATTCATGTTGAGGAATGTGTGGATTGCATGTAGATCAACAAGCTCCGTTTGAGACTCTCAGCAGAAAGTCAAGCAAGAGAGGATGCATTGAAGGTAAATGCACTGTAGATTAAGATTATGCCTTTTAAAAGCAGTGTTTATTGCAAGGATTATCGTTACTGTCTCACTGTTTGTATTTCAGAGCTGCAGGAGTTGGAAAAACATAGATCTTTGGCACTAACTACTGAACAGAATTGGTCGCAAGAAAAGGTATAGTAAGCTTCACATATGCTTAACAAGGGCACAGGCACATGCACGCACGTGCGCGCGCGCGCACACACACGCACACACACACACACACACACACACACACAAACACTTACACATGCACATGCACACTAACACAAAAGCACACATGCACCAACAGTTAAAAGCTTTATTAAGGTCCAATAACTCAAATGTTGCAATGCACTCAAGAATGATTTCATAATGTAGGGTGAACAGGATAATCTATCTGTTAGTTCAATGCTAGGAATTGTATTCTTCCGTTTAAATCCATGTTTATCCCCCCCCTCAATCCCCTGCACATGCACACACCCCGACAAGTACAAGAGCTAGAAGCTTTATTGAGGTCCAATATCTCGAATTATACAGAACACTTCTAGAGTCATTTTAATGTAGGGCGAACAGGATAAAATCTGTTAGCTCAATGCCAGAAATTGTATTTTATAGTTTAAATGCATGTTTACCCATTTGTTGATGTAGGATGCACATGAACAAGCTTTAAAAAATCTAGCAGCATTAAATTCGGAGCTGAAATCCTTACAGGTTCTTGCTTATGCATCATTCAAGCCTCTATCTTTAAAATAAATCTAGAGATTTAAGTATCATAAAGGTTTTTCATGGTTATTGATCTCTGATTTCTGTTTTGTTGTTTTGGGAACAGGGTGAAACAGAGAAGCTGATGAAGCAGCTCTCCAAAACCAAAAAGGTAGGTTGACATAACCCATGGATCTTTTGCATTGAAAAACCCTCTTCTATAACATAAATGGTACAGCACAAGATTCAAGGCTGGTAGTACTTAAGAAGAGGGAAATCAAAGACATGACGCACATGCAAATGGGATGAGAAAAAGTCTCAAAAAATTACAAGAAGATAGACAAGGACAAATGGGCTGTCTATAGGGATATAACTTGTGAGTGAAACAAAGGAGAGAAAACTTAGTAGTTCTGCGAGAAACGAAAAGAGAGAAAGTGAGATCATAAATATGAAACCCTACAACTTTGAGGTCACACCAAAAGTAATAGGTTTCACACTCAAACTAGTAAGTCTAAGCTAGTACGGGAAGCAAAAGTATCATGAGCCCTATATTAGTGAGTTATTGAGGATATATCCAACAGTTCCCTTGTCCACCAACACCATTACTCCCATTCTCAAAGCCGGGGACTCGTCAGATTGAGGAAACTATAGGACTATCATGATCGGCCACACATTGGCTAAGCCTTATGGATCTGTGCTAGAGTCGGCGCTTAGCTCCTTGGTGGAGATACATGGATATATGGCTACACGACAGGCAGAACCTACTCCACATTGGACCACATCCTCAGATTAAGAGCTGTTATTGAGGCAGTGATCTTAGAGATGCCGGGTTTATCGTAGCTTTGTAGATTTCCGCAAATCTTCAGATACTGTCCCTCAGGCATGCCTCCTTAGGCGTTTGCATGATTTGGGTGTACCCTCAGAGATAATATGGGGCCTTACAGAGTCAGTTACTGGCAGGGTTAGAGCCCAGGGGGTAATGTCACAGTAGATCTCTAGCACGATCGAGGTGAAATAGGGATGCCTCTGGTGTGGCATATCCCAGCACTCCAAAATAAAAATATCTACCTAAGCACGCGAGTGCTTTGCCATTGAAAGCTTGCAGTGTCTCAGCTGCTTTGACAATATCTGTGAAGTGATTGCTCTTTCTGCATGCGATTTTTTGTTAGGATGCATTCCTGTAAGTGTGAGGCCAATTCATGAGATCTGAGAATATGCTGATGGACATTGGTCTATGCTTCCCAGAGCCTACGCTTTCAAAGAAGCAAGAAGGGAAATGAAGTTTCCTGCATTCGTCTAGCAAATGTAGCAGCCTACTCTCCGCAGCCTGATAAGAAATCAAAGTATCCATCAGTTGAAAGCCACGAACCATGGTGCAAAAAGATCCCTGCCTGTTCTAGCTCACCTTTGCCATCTGTCCAGCTGCGCTGCCCCAATATCGCCATTCGCCACACCTGCATCTGTGGCTGCCGCCCCTCTGTGGTGGCCTCCCAAGTCTGGTTGGGTGCCGTGCTGACCTAGAAACCACACGACTTGTGCCAATTGATCCGAGCTCTTGAGCCCTCGCAAAAGTCCTCAATTGCTGCCACAAATCAACAAAGTTTACCCCCCTGAGCCCTCCAGTTATGCAGCGGTGTCATTGGAAAACAAGGGGCTCCTCGAGAGTGCCTATGGGGGGGTGAGGACCCTGGCTTCTTGTGTCCTGAGTGTGGAGGTGAAAGTGCTTCACAACGACGAAGAGAAGGAGGAAGGGCGTTAGTGGGCAGTCCTACCGCATTGAGTACGAAATGGCAAAGCAGTCTCCTCTCCTTCATACCCAAGAGGGTGAGAAGCCTAGGCGGATCATGGCCCCTCCAGGAAGGCTGAATCTACTCTGTCATAAGCCAGAAGCACAGCAAGATCCTCTCCCCGGAGCTTGGCGATTGCGGTTTGGCCTCTCAAAAAATGAAAATGTTATCCAAGATGCTTCCATCGCAGATAAAGCATGTCCACATCGAGTGAATTGGATTCCGGAGCTGGAGCGTCTTGTAAGAGGGTGATGGATCTCCACTTGCGAATCGCGAGCCTGTCACCTCCCTCCTTTAAGATGAGGCAAATGAGACTCTCCACCATGCGCTTGGAGAGGGATCCAGTCTGTATAACCTTTCTGAAAGCTTCCTGGAGGCTAGCTTCCATAAGGTCCCATTGTTGCATGAAGAGCAAGATCAGGAGTTCATCCTCCCTGGGGCACTTCCTCCTAGTGCTAAGAGGGTGAGAAGAAGCTCCTCCAAGGAGAAAGGGAGATCCAGTGATGTTCGGAGGAAGTCTCAAACGTGAGGCTGAATGTGATGCCAGACCCTCTAGTGGGTCACCTCATGCTCAGGGAAGTCTCGCTTAGTAGAAAGCAGCGCATGGTAATACTCCGAGGTGACGGCCCGGACTACTGGAGGGGTGGCCGCCATCAATCCATTTGTCCTTCTCACTTGCCCTCGCGGCGGTGGAACAGCCTTGCTTACTTATCCATAGTCATCAGAAACGTTTCGGGGTTTTTGAGTTTCGGGACAAAACGTTTCGTCTTTCGGCTAAGAAATGCGAAGGTTTCGAAGTTTTTTCTATATAAATACAATAAAATAGTTTAGAACTTGTAGTTTGTAGAATTATTTGTAGGCCTACCTAGTGCTATCTAGGCACTTAAAATATGGTAAAAGCTTAGGCAATTGTGGTCACAATTGGGCAATTGGGGAGTTGTGGAATTGTGACTCGTCATAAATTTGGCAATTGTGAGAAATTCGGGATTTATGAGAAATTGGGCAATTGAGAATTTAGGAAATTGGGAATATTGGGGAATTTGTGAGAAATTGGGGGAGAGAAGGAGGAGGAGGAGAAGAAGAAGAGGTGACTGCAGATCGTGTGCAAGAGAGAGAGAGAGAGAGAGAGAGAGAGAGAGAGGATGTTTGGGCTGCAGGTCGCGCGTGGAAGAGAGAGAGAGAGAGAGAGAGAGAGCCCAATATTTAAAAAAAACACTTAGACAAAATTAAAAAAAAGACAATTTGTTTTTTTCTAGAAACGAAAAAAAATCCCCATTTTTGAAACACGTTTCTAGAGTTTTGGCCGTTTCGGGGTTTCGGAGTTTCTCTGCCCAGAAACGTGTTTCTACGTGACTATGACTTGATCCTTAGCCCTAATGCTAATAAAGAACAATGATGTAGGGTTGTCCACTGGCACCTTATCTATTTTTGTTTGTTGTCGAGGCCATGAGCAGATTTATCTTCGCTTAGGAGACCATTCTCCAAGGGCTGCATCTTCCCATCCGCGTGCAAGAGGAGTTGCTTGATTCAGAGTTTGCCTATGACACAGCATCATACCTATCCGGAGATGAGAGGAATCTCCATAGATTCGCCTAGGCGATAGAGATCTTTTGTCGTGCATGTGGCGCAGAGATCAATTGGCACAGTATCGATATCTCCACGGAGCAGCAGTTAGCCTCTTTTCTTCTGGGCATTCGGAAGGAGCTGCTACACTGGAGTCAGCCAAGCTTTCCTTAGCTGGCCGGGTCGTGGTGGGCAAACTAGGTTCTTCTCGCCACCGTGTGGTAAGTCACCTCTTGTTGGGCCTTCTCTCGAGCTTGCATTGGCCAGGTTTTACTGTTGATCCGCAACTTTCTTTGGGCTAGTAGCGATGGGAGGCGTACTTGGGTTATGGTGGCTTGGAGAGTGATCATTCAGCCTACGACACAGGGGGCCTTGGGCATCATCGACCCCTCTATTCAGAGCCACGCCCTTTTCCAGTCAAAGATGGGAGATTTGCAACAGTATTGCTACGTGGCACATTTGGAGAGCTCGTTGTAGCGAGGCCACCATCAAGGGCACCCTCACCCTGCCAGTGGAGTCCATCCGAAGCATCTACTGGCTTGATTCATACCCTCCATGGGTAGTGGGGGAAGCTTCAGGGTGGCTCCGACCGTATATGGAAGCGCCACGAAGCCTTCCTGAGGATTTGCCATTACAGTCCCTTTCTCATTGATAGTGGTGGTCACTTGGCACTATAGATCACCTGTGTGGTTGTCCCCCCTCCCCTCCCCAATTGTATGAGATAGCCTTCTCCTACTAGAGCTGCCAGTTGGAGGAGAAGAGCATCCTTCCCCCTTTTCAGTTTCTTGATTCTCACTCCCCGCTATGGAGTTGCATTTGTACTTAGCCATTATGGCTGTTTTGCTCGGTAACTAATAGAAGGTTCTCTTTCTTGGAAGAAAAAAAAAAGAACAATGATGCAAATTTTAATGATGATTAGACACAGAGAGAAGAGAGAGACATAAGTTGTGTGTTCAATGTATCATATGGTACATAAAAGATGATGATGTTTGTACAACTTCTGAGGCCTTTGGCGTGACCAAAAGGTCGACGTTAGACCTTCTACCGATTGCCTATGACTTGACCCAAAGGGGGATTAGATGATGTGTAGAAATGAGAGCTTGGCTATTTATAGGGAGAAGATGAAAATTCTTTCCCTTTTCAGCCCACAAAACTTCATCCAAAAAGTCATCTTTTGTGTCCAAATTGTGCCCAAAAGGTGTCCCATGTATGGGTGTATGTCTTGGGTACTACCGGGCTGCAAAAATAAATCTGCCCCTAAATCTCCGCTAAAACATTGGTGAATCTGGGACTAATGATGAGGTTATCCATGTCCATTGTTGTTCATGTGACATCCCTTCATGCTAAACATGATGAACTTGTCATCCTTCCTCCCTAGACTACTGACTTTGACTTTGACTTTGACTTTGATTGTCTAAACACCTTGCCATTTCTTAGATTCCAATGGAAGTGTGGTTGAAGAGATGTGCATCTGTTCCACTTTCCCCCCCCCCCCCCCCCCCCCCCCCCCCCCCCATGCCTGCAATCCCTTTGATCATGCCTATTGCTTTGCCTTGGGAACTAATATGAGAGTTAACTAGTGTCCTCCTTTGAGCACACACTCCCAGAGAATGCTTTCCTGTGGCTTTGTCTTCCTGGGCAGACCACCTCATAATGCTACCTTTGTTGTATTTAGCTATGGATTCTGAGCACCTTCCTGGGATAGTTTAGAGGGCTGAGCCTGAATGCTCTGATACCAATGTTGCATGCAGGGAAGCCTTGCGTACTTGATCCTCAACCCTTAGTTTGATAAAGAACAATGATGCAAACTTTAATGATGATGAGAGAGAGAGAGAGAGAGAGAGAGAGAGAGAGAGAGAGAGAGAGAGAGAGAGATGAGCTATGTGTTCAATGTATTTATTGTATGGTACATAAAAGATGATGATGTCTGTACAACTTCTGAGGCCTTTGGCCTGACCAGAAGGTTGACTTTAGACCTTCTACTATTTGCCTATGACCTGATCTCATTGGCTATTTATAGGACGAAGAGGAAAATTTGTAATCCAATCAGTTTTGCCTTTTCATCCCACAAAACTTCAAGTCATGTTTTGTGTCCAAATTGTGCTCAAAAGGTGTCCCATATATGGGTGTATTTCTTGGGCACTTCGGGGCCTATTGGGCTGCAAAATCGGCTCTATATCTGCCCCTAAATCACCCCTAAGATGTTGCCAAATCTGGGACTAATGATGAGGTTATCCATATGTCCACGACTGTGCATGTGACAAAGAATTATTGAAACACAAAGCTTTGTCTCTCTCACTCTCTCACTCAAACACAAGGTTTTGAAGCATGAAATCATGGAGAAGAGAAAGAGAAAGGACACACAATTTTCCACAAAGAAAAACTCACACAGTTTCCATTAATTGTGCATAAGATACAAGTTTGCTTAGATGCCCATATGTGGAGCACTCTCAAAAACGTTTTTCACCATGCAAGAGTGGTGAGTAAATTGCTCCTATAAAGACTCTAAGCCATTGCATGCACTCCAAATATAAACCCTTGACCTTATCTACACACCACTGAGGTTCAACCACAATAAGGCTTGATGATAACTCTCAACAAGAATCACCACGGGGGCATGATCGAGGAGAGTGGTGCCAATGAGGATGCCCACCGCCATCTTTGTTGCAACCTGACTCATCCACATACACGTGGTCCAAGCGGGACAAGGTAGGGCTGTCCATCCGTCGGCAGCTTGGGCACTTCGGGAGCCTATTGGGCTGCAAAATCGGCTCTATATCTACCCCTAATTCACCCCTAAGATGTTGCTAAATCAGGGACTAATGATGAGGTTATCCATGTCCACGGCTGTGCATGTGACAAGAATTATTGAAACACAAAGCTTTCTCTCTCTCTCTCTCTCTCCACCCTGTGGATCCAGAGGAGATAGGGGATAGTCGGGCATCAGAGGACACTGGACCAGACAGAGGACATTATGGGGACCACTTACTAGAGTTGGGAGCCAGGCATCGTCTCGTTATTTATAACGGGATGCTACAGTGGCCGGGATCAGGAGGGCTGACATGCTTCCCACATGGGGGTCATACACGGACCGGAGGCACGGTGGTAGACTACATTATGGGGTCTTTGGAGGCATCACAGCTTGTCACCTCATTCTCCATTCCACCTCGTCCTATTGGGGCAGATCATACATACTTGGCATTTTCACTAGCCGGATCACCAGTATCACCAGCCCCCCACATACCGACGCCACACACTACCATCCACTTCACACATGACATGGCAGACATATACACTGGCAGAGTAGAGGATGGGCTCCTACTCATGGATCCCCTGGCATCTATGGATACCATTACAGCCCAGCTCGCATCACTCCTACACACGGCTGCATTACAGAGCTTCCCACATCGTGTACACTCAGGAGAGCCTGCGAGACCTGGGACTATGCCCCAAAACAGATGGTATGATGACGAGTGCAGAGCCCTATACTCACGGCTCCGCATACAGAGAGCCTTGGGAGCCATCACAGAGCAGGAGTCGAGGAGAGAGATGAGGAGACTTACTCGCCGCAAAAGGCGGGCCTTCGCAGAGATACAGGAGCTAGAGATCTTTCATTTCTTCATGAGTAGAGATAGCCCTGTCTCATGGCGGCACTTCAGAGAGCCCCGGACCCCGACACCTATTGCAAACCCACAGACATGGCACACATATGCAGAGGGTCTATACCATGCCCCACAGCAGCCACCTATACCTCAGCCACAGGAGCCTCGACCTACCACAGCTAGCTTCTTTACCCACTCGATGGTACAGGAAGCTATCCGCCGCCTACAGCATGGACGGGCCGCCGACCATATGGGCCTGCAGGGTGAGCATCTCATATATGCAGTAGATTCTTTAGCTCCTTTTCTTGCACAACTGTTTAACAGGGCACTAGCAGAGGGTTTGCCTGCGGAGTGGACGATGCACGCCATTGTGCCGATTCACAAAACAGGGGATATGCTCGATCCGAGCAACTACAGGACTGTTATGGTTGGCCACGTGCTGGCCAAACTCTATGGTGCAGTGCTGGAGCAAGAGCTTAGCTTATATGCTGAGCGAGCAGGTTTACACTCATCAGGGCAGGCAGGCTTCAGGAGAGCTTTCTCTACCACTGACCATGTATTCACTTTGAGATGTATGATTGATCAGGCCAGAGTGAGGAAGAGAAAGCTCTATTGCTGCTTTGTGGATTTCCGCAAGGCATTTGACACAGTACCACGAGAGAGGCTCTTTCAGCGCCTGCAGTCTCTTGGCATACCAGCAGATATGACATGGGGCATCTATGCATTATATGAGCAGGTTTTTGGGCGAGTCAGATGTCCAGGAGGTATGTCCGAGACTATTGCTAGCACCATTGGTGTGAAGCAAGGATGCCCACTTTCCCCCACGCTATTTGGGTTATACATTGATGAGGTGGCTGACTTCATTACACGGGGAGGCGGAGATGGAGTTGATTTAGCAGATACCTCAGTACATATTATGCTCTATGCTGATGATATTGTATTAGTGTCTGAGTCCCCAGGTGGTCTACAGCAGCATCTACATGCACTCGATGATTTTTGCACACAGAGGGGTCTTACTGTGAACCTTGGGAAAACCAAGGTTATGGTCTTTTATACATCGAGACAGGGCAGGAGTCAGCTGACATTCACTCTCGCAGGATGCCAGGTGGAGGTGGTGACATCATACGTGTACCTAGGGGTTACCTTCTCTGCAGCAGCCACACGCTTTACCATGGGTTCAGCAGCCAGAGCTAGATTGACACGGGGATATGCAGCATTGGCTATGCTAGAGAGACAGTGCCACCAGGCGCATTTTCAGGAGCCCCGGACGAAGGGGTGGCTATTTGACACATTAGTCACACCGGCATTGATGTATGGAGCAGCAGTATGGGCGCCAGGCCTTGCTACCCATTGGTGGACAGAGATAGAGAGACCACAGGCCCTCATGATGGCGCGCATGATACGCAGCAAACCGTCAGTACCTCATGACATTATCCGAGCAGAGTTTGCTGCGCCTCCTATGATGGTAGAGGCCATATTCCAGACTATATGCCTGCTAGACAGATTCAGAGAGATGCCACAGGACAGATTATCATACAGAGCTTTTCAGGCATCTAGACAATTGGCTGAGGCAGGAGACAGAGGATCATGGTATGCACAGGTCACACATTGGTTCTCACAGCATGGCCTAGACATAGATCATCTACCACCATTCCAGTATGACAGGGATGCACCACATATCCGTCTCTCTCATAGTGAGAGGAACAGAGTATTGAGACAGGATCTATGGCAGCTCTATACACGAGAGACGTGGATATCGCCTTCACAGCCTCTTCCACCGAAGATGCTATACTACAGAGATCACTTCATGAGTATCACTGATGATGGATTTATAGAGAGGCCTAGATACATGGAGGGCTTTTTACCACACGGCTCCCGAGTGGCTATTGGTCAGCTCAGAGTTTCATCACACCGATTGGAGATTGAGACTGGCAGAGCAGCACGGATCCCCCGAGAGGAGAGGGTATGCAGATTGTGCAGAGAGGAGGTGGAGAGTGAGGAGCATTATGTATGCAGATGCAGAGCATATACAGCCATGAGAGAGAGATATCCCATTTTATTCAGAGAGCCACATTCCCTACGCCAGATCTTTGAGGCAGCAGACCAACGCATACTGGGGAGATACATTCTAGACATACAGCGCCACACAGAGAGACATTATTACAGGCTCAGACAGCTCCAGAGGGGGGGCGACAGAGACAGATTACTACATTTTTTCAGAGATCCATACCCCTCCCAGCCCCTACACGGCAGGGAATTACTCTCCAGAGAGCAGAGACACTTAGAGCCCGCAGGAGACAGAGGACACCTGGCTTTCGGACACCACGCCTATACCAGAGAGAGATGACAGAGATCAAAGCTCAGTTTCACAGAGAGGGTGCGGAGCGACTGGCTCGCTTCAGAGCACACCCAGGCATGTTCTTCAGGGAGCTGTGGACACCCCCTTCACTGATGTATACCATTTTATACCCCCAGTATTGTACAGGATGGAGCTAGCTAGGTCGCATATCATGATTGTATACTCCATGCATATAGCTTTGCATTCTCCTAGTAGTAGAGCTCCATCCCCTGCACACCCCGATTCAGCTTTTTTATTCAGTACTTTTTCATTTTGTTGGGATGACAGAGGATACCCCATACAGGTACTCCAATTTGTCTCATAGGCCGAGTTCGGTCTTTTGGAAGACGTTAATAAAATCTTTCTTTCTTTCTCTCTCTCTCTCTCTCTCACTCAAACACAGGGTTTTGAAGCATGAAAGCATGGAGAAGAGAGAGAAAGGACACAATTTTCCACAAAGAAAAACTCTCACAGTTTCCATTAATTGTGCATAAGATACAAGTTTGCTTAGAGCTTATCTACACACCACTGAGGTTCAACCACAGTAAGGCTTGATGACTAACTCTCAGCAAGAATCACCATGGCGGCATGGTCGAGGAGAGTGGTGCCAGTGAGGATGCCCACCACCATCTCTGTCGCAACCTCACTCATCCACATACACGTGGTCCAAGTGGGACAAGGTAGGGCTGTCCATCCGTCGGCGGCGGTCGGAGCAGGAGAAGGAGAGGCTGGGAGGAATCTAACCAAACTCCGAGAGGTGCTAGGTATCTTGGCCTCTAATGTAAAAAGCAAGCTCCTCCCAAGCTGAGTACTCGTGTCGTGAGATGGTGGGGTGTGGGCTGTGGCCCCAATGGTCCTCAGGGTCCACTAGCATATTGAAGTCTCCTCCCAAGCACCAGGTGTCTATAGGGGGTAGACCTTGGCGCGCCTGAGTCCAAAAGGCGAGTTTATGAGAGCGGGATTATGGCATCTTTTTCATTTCCACTCATATGGGACCTGGACAAGGCACCTGATTGATTGAAATTTCCTCCTTGTGGTTTTGTGAAGACTGTACGGAATGTCAAGCTGAACTGAGTGCTTGCACTGCTGCTTCCGTCTTCTGCTGAACTCGCCCCCCCCCCCCCCCCCCCTCTCTGTTTTTGCTGCCCCTCGTCCTCCCATCTCTTCCCGTTGTGCTTCCGCTGCCCCCCTTATGCTTCCGCCCTTGCCTCTGCTCCAGCTGCCCCCCCTTCTTCTCCCACTTCAGCCCCCTCTGCTCCCGCTGCCCCCCTTTTTCTGCTTCCGCCCCTGCTTCTGCTCTTGCTGCCCCCCTTCTGCTCCCGCCCTTGCTGCCCCTCACCTGCATTCGCCCTTTTGCACCCGCTGGTCCCCTGCCTCTTTCCCCGCCTCCGCTCCTGCCCTGCTTCCGGCACCCGCCGCTTCCTGTTCCTTGCTCTCACTTGCCTCCTCCTCCCCCCGACGCCTCTTTCATTCAGCAGCAATCTTTTATTTGGATTCAAGTCGGCCACCCACTATCGATTGGCTCTATGGCTTCTGCCACAGCCAATCTTTCATCACCCCCACAGGCCAGGAGAATCATTAATTTTTCTCAAGACCAGCTCGCCTCTCTTCAGCACAATATTGACATTGAGGTCTAGACCACCCTTGTTGCGAGAGTTTATGGTTCCCACCCCTCTCGTTCGTAGGCCCGTGAATGGCTTCTAGCAGCTCTCCCTTCGGAGCTGATTGTGCACTTCCAGGATACTCGTTTGCTTGGTTGAGGCTTCTTCCAGGTGGATTTTCATTCTCCAGAAGCTACTTCTTAGGTTTTGGCTGGCATCCCCTTCCCTCTTGGCCCTAGGAAGATTTTCTTTTTTCAGTACCAGGTGGGCTTTGATCCAATGGCGAAAGATCAGCGCCTTACCCCGGTCTCACTGCGGTTCCCTGCTCTTCCTTGGTCCTATTGGAAGCTTTTAGCTTCCATAGGGGCATCCTTTGGCCAGGTTCTAGAGGTATTGGCCGGCACAGTACTGGGATATGTACCACCTTCTCATGAGCAGAGATACAACCACTGCATGGCGCAGGATGAGAGAGCCTCGCCCTCGTACCCCGATTGAGGATCCACACACATGGCACACATATGCAAAGAGCCTCTACCATATCTCTCAGCAACCGCCCATACCACAGCCACAGGAGCCCCGCCCTACCACCACCTCTACTTTCTTTACCGCCTCGATGGTAGAGAGAGCTATCCCGCCAGTTACAGCATGGGAGATCGGCTGACCACACAGGTATACAGAGTGAGCATCTTATTTATGCAGCTGACACACTGGCACCCTTTGTTGCTCACCTCTTTAATAGGGCACTAGTGGAGGGCCTACCAGCTGAGTGGACTATGCACACCATCGTGCCTCTCCACAAAGCGGGTGACATGCTAGACCCCAACAACTACAGGACTATCATGATTGGTCATACATTGGCCAAACTTTATGGCGCAGTGCTCGAGACAGAGGTGAGCTCATATGCAGAGGAGGAGGGACTGCGAGCACCAGGGCAGGCTGGATTTCGACGAGCTTTCTCCACTATTGACCATATATTCACTCTGAGATGTCTGATTGATCAGGCTAGGGCGCAGGAGAGGAGATTATACTGCTGCTTTGTGGATTTCCGCAAAGCATTTGACACGGTGCCACGGGAGAGACTCTTCTAGCGCCTCCAATCATTGGGGATCCCATCAGAGATGGTCTGGGGCATCTATGCTTTATATGAGCAGGTCCTCGGGTGCATACGACGCCCCAGGGGGCTATCTGATGTTATTGCTAGCACCATAGGTGTAAAGCAAGGATGCCCACTCTCTCCTACACTATTTGGGCTATACATTGATGAGGTGGCTGACTTCATTGTTCACGGTGGTGGGGATGGAGTAGACATCTCAGGTACCACAGTCCACATTATGCTATATGCAGATGATATTATTTTGGTCTCTGAGTCGCAGATGGGACTACAGCATCATCTCCATGCACTCGATGACTTCTACACACAGAAGGGACTTACAGTGAACCTTTGGAAAACCAAGGTCATGATTTTCCACACCTCAGGGCCGGTTCGACGACAGGCCATCTTCACACTAGCAGGAGGACAGGAAGAGGTGGTAGACTCATATGTGTAATTGGAAATTACATTCGCAACTCCGCCAAGATGATTTACTATGGCACAGGTAGCTAGGGATAGACTCACACGAGGGTATGCAGCTCTGGCCATGCTAGAGAGACAATGTCACCCGGCACATTTCCAGGAGCCCCGCACGAAGGGGTGGTTGTTTGACACACTAGTCACCCCTGCTTTGATGTATGCTGCAGCAGTATGGGCACCTGGGCTCGCCACCTCCACATGGTCTCAGATAGAGAGGCCTCAGATTCTCATGCTCTCACGGATGATCCGCAGCAAACCCTCTGTCCCACGTGACATTGTCCGAGCGGAGTTTGCTGCACCTCCTATGCTAGTAGAGGCCCTCTTCCAGACGATCTGCTTCATACAGAGGATCAGAGATATGCCATCAGATCGATTCTCACATAGAGCTTTTGAGGCGTCCAGGCAGCTCAGAGAGAGTGGAGATAGGAGATCATGGTATTCACAGATGATACAGTGGCTCACTCAGCATGGTCTCAGCATAGATCACCTGCCACCTTTCCAGTATGATATACATGCACCACACATCCAGCTCTCTCACAGTGAGAGGAACAGAGTCCTTTGGCAGGATTTATGGTAGCGATACACTCAGGAGACTTGGATTACACCCAGTCAGCCTCTCGTCGAAGATGCTATACTACAGAGATCAGTTTATTCGTATCTCAGCGGACGGATTCATTCAGTGACCTGGATATATGGATGTGTACATGCCTCACAGTGCCCGAGTGGCGATTGGCGAGCTCGGAGTGTCATCACACCAGCTTGAGATTGAGGCAGGTAGGGCAGCACGGATCCCCAGAGCAGAGAGGATATGCAGACTATGCCAGGAGGAGGTTGAGAGTGAGGAGCATTATGTATGCAGATGTAGAGCATATAGTGTCATTAGAGAGAGATACACCACCATCTTCAGTGGACATCCCTCACTCCGCCAGATCATGGAGTCCGCAGACCAGCGCAGATTTGGCCAGTTCTTGCTAGAGACAGTGCCACAGAGAGACACTGCTATGGACTCATACCACAGGGAGAGGTGGGCGATAGCTCCAGCTCACTAATTTCTTCCAGAGATCTATCCCAGTGCCTACCCTGACACAGGAGGGGGTTACACTTCAGCGCGCTGCGGACCTCCGAGCCAGACGGAGACTGAGAGCACCAGGCTACCAGACTCCCAGACTACATCAGAGGGAGATCACAGAGATACGGGCTCGACATCGGCACCATATCCAGGAGCGGCTCGCTCACTTACACTCACACCCGGAGATCATGCTCTGAGGGATTTTTGCCTCGCCATCGCCTATGTATCACATATTACACCCCCATTATGGTATTGGTTGGAGCTAGACAGATCTGCATTGCATTCTTGTATACCCTACGCATAAAGGTTGCATACTGAGCCTCTAGCTGTGTTGCTCCATCCATCATACCCCCCACTAGCTCAATACTTTCATAGTTTATTTCATGTTCATTTTGTTCTTTTTTTCTGGACATCCAGTTGTACATTGATTTGTCTCATAGGTTGAGTTCGGCCTCTAGTAGACGTTAATACAGCTTTCTTTCTTCTTTCTTTCTCTCTCTCTCTCTCTCTCTCTCTCTCTCACACACACACACACATTGGGTGAGTGGGTAAATAAACAAAAATGGGATAGCCCTTCTATCACCCAAAGTGTGGTAGATTGGTTAGCTCATGGAGTAGTTATTCAACGTGTCCCGTGTTCGAATCTCTTGGGATTGTTCCTACGACGTTAAAAAAGCTTCTTTCATTAGGTGTGTGGGTAAATAAACAAAATGGGGTAACCCTTCTATCACCTAGGTGTGGTAGATTGGTTAGCTCATGGAGTTGTTATTCAACACCACGTCTCATGTTCGAATCTCACTCTCGTTGGATAGATCATATATTGGTCTCTTGGGATTGTTCCTACGACGTTAAAAAGGCTTCTCTCTCTCTCTCTCACACACACACACACACACACACACACACACACAAAGCTGCACCAGAGGACAGGATATGCCAGCTTTGTCACAGAGGCTGAGACCACTATATGCAGATGCCCAGTATACTATGAGATTAGGGGGAGGTTCCACTGCCTCTTCCGAGATGGATTTGGACCACTTTCCAAGATCATGGATGTCCCAGACCAGAGAGGCTTGGGACTTTTCCTCCTGGAGTTTCCCAGACACACAGGGAGTCCCTTTTGTGGCCTAGACCAGCAGTACCCGTCAAAGGACCAATACAGAGAGCTTTCACCAACTTCTTCCAAACCAGAGTGACGAGGGCAGATTCACCCACTACACCCAACCTTCAGGCTGATGCAGGAGCTTGGTCGAGAGGAGTGACACTAGACAGAGCCATTGCACTATGCCGAGCCCAACGCCCTCGACCTCATGGTCCCCGCCCACGCCCGTGTCACTATAGGAGGAGCCATCATCTCCCACCACAAGACTTTCTCCCAACGGCCCAGCTTTACTACATTGGGTGCCATGTTGTAGTGTCCTATGTGGGATATTTTAGGGTGATATGAGAGGTGGACACTTTTGTTTTGTTTTGGGATCAGATCTGACATTTCTGCTCTTATTACTTTCTTTGATTTTTTATTTTTAGTACCCATAATGATGTATTTCATTTACATGATGTAACCTTTTGGTCTCATAGGTCATTTTGGCCTTTTGTAGACGTTAATACAACTTTCTTTCTTTTCTTTGTTTCTTCTCTCTCTCTCTCTCATGCGCGCATGAGGGTTATGTAGTGGGAGGCTAGAGGTGCTTGGGCATGTACTTACAGGAGCTCCCCATCGTCATCTTGGGATGCCTTGCTCCGACAGTGAGTGACGAGGGAGTGAGCGCCATCAAGATGCTTCTTGAACCTCCATTACTTACTTCAGCTTGCGACAAAGGAGGCCACTTAGGCTCCACATGTATCATAGAGGCCATCAAAACACTAGAGTGCGGGACCCTTTGGTCCCATGCACTCACGCAGAGTCACTAAAAAGAGATCCAAATCCCTTCTAAGAGCCAGACGTCCCTGCCCCCAAAACCAGTGACCTGGACCCATGAGGTGGATTTCATCATAGCTCTATGCTCAGTTATTGGTGGAGGATATTATTCACACTTTTATGGCCACATGGGCTTGTAGACACGGACCATCCAGATCTGTGCAAGCAAAGCACACTGTTTTCAGGAGGGAGTGTGATCATGGGATCTTTTTCTCATCAACCCCCACACAGGACTCTCTTGGCACCATTGTGTCCTAGTTTGGTTGAGATCACCATACATTTTGGGATGAGGATTCTTTACTCCGGCTTCTAGCCATGATTTTGTGGTCTATTCATACATAATAGAAGTCTCTTTTCTACAAAAAAAAATTTAAAAATGGGGGAGGATGGCACTATTATTGGAAGAGGTATGTGTTGCTCCCACCTCATTGTACATACTGGCGCCTTGTGTTAGTCACATAGCTACCGGCACTACGTTGACACATGATCATAGCATAGGTAGGTAGTTTCTATTTCAGTTTTCAGATTTTTCCCCTAGTATCTCATGGAGCTGCTGTGTTACTCTTTGGTCTCATAGACCCTTGTGGTCTTTTGAGAACGTTAATATAAACTTCCTTTCTTTCTTGATCACATTGTACATGCATGAGTATGTGGCTCCCGTTCTTTGGGTAGCTAGTTTTTTTTTCCTTTCATATTTTCTTGGCTTACAGTTACCCTTGCTCTCATAGACCCTTTGGGTCTTTCGTAGACAAAAAAATAACTTTGTTTCTTTGGCATGCATGTTTGTGCCTGTTTGTAAGCGCTTGAGTGAATGCATGCATGACACCATTTTACCATGCAGTCACATGCAGTTGAAGTGGAGGAATTTGAACGATCCATAATTTATCACAAAAAAATCGCAACCAGAGCTGAGCAAGAAAGGTCCGAGTTTGCAGCTGAGCGAGTATGGCTTTCATACCATGGTTAATTGTTGATAGCTTTTCAAATTCAAGTGCATAATCTGATGGGAATTTTCGACCTTGGAGTTAAAGCCATTAAGAATTTTCAAGCAATATTGTTTGCTGGAATTTTTATGACAGACACAATTGCTAGAAAATATCAGACTTCTAGAAGAGAAAGGAAAAGTTCTTGAGAAAAAGCTAGAGTTGGAGAGACTGCAACATTCTGAAATTTTACAGAATGAGCTGATCAAGGTAGGGAGTTGGATCACTAACCGCATAACATACATACATTTATATAGCATCAGAGGGACGAATACAGTTCACAACATGAATTTTTTAATGTGTTTTTGCAGCATAAAGAGGAAAGGAGAACATGGGAAAAAGAAGTGCAGAGCACAAGGCATATGGCCGAGCTTAACCAGCAACGACTTCAGGAGGTGAATGTTCTTTCTGTTCACGAAAGACAAACTTAATTTTTTGTATGATTTTGCTTGTATATCAGTAAGAAGATGATGACACCTTTGATTTCTTCTGAGGCCAGATACAGGCAGAACAAGAACAGAGAAAGTTTGATCATGACCGGAAGCTGCATGAAGCAGAAACAATCATATCCGATGCTGTACGGCAGCAGTTTGGTGAGCTGAGAGCTGCCACTGGGATTGGCACACAGTCACTCAAGTTCTCCAAGTATTGACTCACAAAGATCGTGAGCACTTCTAATTAAGATATGATTGGCACCACTGATGGTTAAGGTGACTTCTCCAATTCATTTGTTTTCACTTGTTTACAAGCTCAGCTAGCATGAGCCAGTTCTGGCCACACTCTCTCTGCTTAGGCTATAAGCTCGCTCACTATCAGAGTGATGGGGCTACAAAGTGAGCTGAGAATGTCATTTTTCAAGGTCAGAGGGTGAACCCTCATGTGTCCACAGAACATATCAGTGGTCGGTGTTAGCTTGGCTGGATTTGTGAGTTCTTGGCTTGGGGGATGATGTGACTCTTGAATATACGTATATTTATGTATGTATGTATGCCTGTGTGTATGGAGAGAGAAAGAGAGAGAAAAAGAAAGAAAGAAAAGATATATTAACGTCTACGGAAGGCCAGAGACAAATTTGTATACAAGTCCATGTCCTGAGTATCATGGAAAGAAAAACTGAAATGAAAAGCTAATCCTAGTCATATGCAGCTCACTGTCTAGCATGCTATAGATGTACAATCATGATAAGTGGTATACTACTAATTCCACCCAGTGGAGATGGTGGGGTGTAGTACATCATACATGGGACATGGGGTGAGGAGGACTCTCACATCTGTTGTGCCCTAGTGTAGCCTCTGGACTCTCTCCTCCATAGCTCTGCGGTATCGTGCCTGGATCTGGGCAGACTGGACCTGATGGAGTAGTGGTGGTCTGCGTCCGGGTAGTGGCGGTCTCCTAGCAGCTCTGATCTCTGAGGCTCTCTGTAGTGTGAGCCCTCGTTGTTTGGGAGGTAGATGAGAGAGAGAGAGAGAGAGAGAGAGAGAGAGAGAGAGAGAGAGAGAGCATCTACTAAAGTTCCAATGGCCCTATGAGACCAAAGTGATACAATAATGTCCATGGCATATCTCATCATGGAATGGAAAATAAAATAGAACTCAAAACTATCTCACTGGAGTGATACAAAAGTGTCTATGGAAATCTCATCATGGAATACCAAGAGCATGAAACATGAAACATGAAACATGAGAGGAGCACTCTCCAAAGTATCAAGCATGGGGCTAATGAGTATGGCCAAGAGGTCTCCTTCAGCTACGTCATGTGGAAAGGTACTTTGATGGTGACGGAGCATGTCGTGGATCTGGAGTTGATGAGGGGATCATGGCCGATGTCTAGGGGTAAGGAGGAGAATTTATATAGTTATATATCTATCCATATAACTATAATAAAAATTATGTGTGTGTGTATATTATATGTGTGTGTGTTGTGTGGTAATAGAAAACTAGTTTTTCACTAAAAAAGTGTGTTTAAGAGGGCCTGCTAAAATTAGTGCCCAAAAAACAACTTTGTGAAGCTATATCGGATTGGTGTCCTACCTCTTTAATGCCTCATATATAAATTGGTCACCAAGATGCTTGTTAATAGAATAAAGGGTGTCCTACATGCAGGTTTACATCCAGCGCAGTAGTGATTTGTCCCTAGAAGACAAATCACTGACAATATAGCGAATGCATACATAGGCATTGAATATGCCAAGTATACGCAAGAGGATGTTCTCATCATGAAGGTAGACATAGCCAAGGCCTTTCATACAGTGCATTGGGACTTCATAGCTCAGGCAATTGACAGAATGGGTTTTGGGCCTAGAATGAAAAATGTCATCTTCTGGCTTTACCAAGAGGGAACAACTGGGTGGAGAACTTTCAGCCTCTTGGCATGTTGGGAAATCTGTTCGATAGGGTTGTCCGC
This sequence comes from Cibotium barometz, assembly GCF_041138505.1. NCBI lineage: Eukaryota > Viridiplantae > Streptophyta > Polypodiopsida > Cyatheales > Cibotiaceae > Cibotium > Cibotium barometz. Next base: position 32,453,977 of record NC_141062.1, read on the forward strand.
TTAGTGCGCTATTGTATGTCATTGCGACTCACCCAATGCTCCTTTACAAGGACAAACTGACACAAGATGCAGCTACATGGTATCTCCATGGTGCATGGTACACAACTTGTGGCACAAGCATACACTGATAACTCTTTTTTCCCAAGAATACAAAGGCTGATGTAAGGGCTCTTATGAAAACACTATCCCTCTATGGTTTGGCTACAAGATTGCATGTAAATATTCAAAATCCAAGTTGCTTCCTTTGAAAAATTATGATTGGCATTAGATTTTGTGGCCGGGTCAGATCCTGCCACATGATAAATTAGTCAGGCATCTGGGTTATCCCATTGGTTGGGAGTTGTCTTTGAAGGATGAGACTCAATGGATGATGGACAAATTGCACTCTAAAATAGAATACTGGAAATCATCTGCATGCCCTCTACATGTGCGATTGCAGATAGTGCAGTCAATAATAATGGCATATGTGCAGTTTTATCTTCCGCTTCTACCTTGGTCACAAAAATAGAGTGATAATTTCATGTCTAAAGCAATGGAATGCCTATGGAAAACCAAAGGGGATAGAAAATGCATGGTGGGCTCAATATCCTTAATATTCATTATCATATACTGGCAAGAAAGGCCACTCTTCTACCTGCAAGCCATGGGCATGCATGTTGGAAGCTATGTGCATTGACATGCGTACAGATGCATATGGACATTTTATTATCAATCATGATGATATAGTCTTTTGGCATCTCACTAGTCGTATTCCAGGCTCTTCATATTCGACTGCTCTTATTCAAGATTGGTAGCTATACTATGTCATTTACAATGGTCTGGTAGGTCTCCGAATCGGGGGAACTCAATTTTGCTGCAGAGTAATCATTGGAGCAAGGTATTTTATCGACCACTTGCTTTGTCTCATCCAAGAAAGGCCTACAATATGTCTACATTGGGGATTCGTCGCGTACGTGACATCGTGGATGAAAATGGTTATGTTTTCACCTTTCTAGGTGTAGTCAAACATAGTAATTTGGGGATGCATCACATGCCAATCTGGAGGGTCATTTTGGAAATGATGCAGTCGTTTCAGCCAGTCCCAATGCTTGAGGAGGCAGATAGACTTCAAGATTGGCGTTTTGATAGGCAGTTTCCAGTATATACTCTTGTGCCTTTTTCCCAATTGGTTGTGGCCAAGGCTTACAAGTTAGTCTTATTGTCTCCAAGGATTGAGGATCATGCAAATCGCCTCTGGCATATGTCAAAACCTCTTGCTTGGTGGAAAGTTGCATTGAAAAGAATTTTGAAAAGCGGATTGCCTCTCAAGCGATGACTGTTTCTATGGGGATGTCTGGTTGGGGTATTCCTAATGGGATCTCTTTTGGCACAAAGGCATATTGCCAGTGCATCTTGTAGGCGCTACTCCCATCCTACAAAGACAGTGCCTTCCCTTCTTTGGTATTGCTCTCACTCTCGGGATTTTCTTGATGATTTGTTCAGACATCTTCGGTCGTTTTCCTAGGAGGCGTTTCGAGCGAATGTTTTAGCTTTTTTTTTTCCAAAAAGGAGACTTCTATTAAGTATGAAAAAATTTTACAAAATGGAGATTTCACACCAAGAAAGGTGGAGATCTCAACCAATCAGGAGCCCTGTGCTACCAATAGGGTCCCGAATGAGAGGACGTGAAAAAGATACCAATGTCCCTCTCTCTCATAAACTGGCCGCGCTTCCTCTCCGCAACCCTCGAAGATCCTTGGATTCTGGCCCAGGTAGCCATGATGGTGTGAATAATATCACTCCAAATCCTGCAAAGACACTGAGAAACAAAAATGGGAGTACCCTCAATAGCCTCGGTGCATCTAGCCTTCCAGATATTCCAGGCTGAGATGCTAGCAATAATCTCCCAAGAACTGTCTAACCTCTATGCCGGAGGGACAAAGTGTGAAAGTGGCAAATCTTGAAGACAACACTACCGAGCAACTCCTTGCCTAACCATAATGGCCAAGCTCCTGTCAGTCCCCTCGAATCTCAGCTGTGGCCCAGACTGTGTCAACCAAATGATAGAACCAAAAGAAATGATAGCATCCCTCTTAATCCTACCAAAGAGGTGAGCAATCGCAGACCAAACCCTCTGTGCTTCCCTGCATTCCCATAAACAATGGTGAACTGACTCCGAAACTCCTGCACATCTAGGGCATGCTGTGGGCAAGCACCAGTAAACTGACCTCCACTGATTGGTGGCCAGACCACCATGAAGAGAAACCCAGATAAAGGAGGAAATCTGTGGCTTCCTATAAGAATGCCACAATCTCCGCCAAAAAACCCTGTGAATGTCACTCGAAATGCCGTAAGATTCCCAATGGGGTCTAAGAGTAGGGACACTCTGAATGTGTCCCAAGATTAGATGTCTGGCATTCCGCACCGTATAACTGAAAAAAGGCATGCTTTTCAAGGGGTTACAAGCATCCTTCCACACCCACTCACCGGGGTCCCAATGCAAATGTCTGATAGGGCAGCCACCATACAACCAAAGGCTAACACTCTCTGTGATCATTCCATGGGGGGGGTCAACAAAAACGTGCTTCCCTAACCTGCCAACAACTCTGACTGGACAAATCTGGGGGTCCTCAATAAGGTCCTGCTGCACATCACATCTCTCCAACTGCCATCCATCCTGTACAGAAAAGAAGACCGGTACATCATCCTCCCTAGGCAAGGGGAGACCCATAACCTGAAGAGGAACACCTGTCCTAGAAAAAACCCCAAACCAAGAATGATGACGGTCTTCCAAGAAAGATCCAGTAATCCAATGGTTGGGAATGGCTGCTCAATCTGTCCAATCCTCCGACTAGAGCCTCTCAAATGCTGCATGAGATCCAATCTCTGTACCTCGGTGAGGCTCTGAAACCTCTTCCAAGCCAACACTGTGGGGCAAAGCGTCTCCCAGCCAGCCCAAAGAATATGCATAGCTGCCCCAAGAGGCCTACCATGCACATCTAAGATCAAATCATTCCACAGAATGGGCTGTCGGTTAACTTCCTTTGCTGAACGCGGGGGAACGTGTACCAAAAAACTCCTCATGCAGTCCCAGGCCCGTAGGAGGGACCTAACCAGGGGGGATGAAGGGGAGCGGTGAACTGCATCCGAAAAAATAAAGGGTGAGCTGAGAGTCCAGTCACCTCCACGGACAGGGACACACTTCATGATCTGCTGCATGAGAAAGTCCTTCCACGGCTCAGAGCCTAGAAGAAAGCCCCTAACAACCAGCTTACACTGCAAAGCCTTACATTGCACCTCAGGGTCAATGATATTCAATCCCCCTTCCTGCTTGGGCCTGATAATGGTTTCCCAAGCAACTCTAGCCCTGGTGTGTGCATTTCCATCAAGCCCTGACCAAAGAAAGTTCCGAATAAGGCGACGAAGCTGTCCAATGCAGCCCTTATGAAAAATCCAGCACGAAGCGATAAACCAAGTCGTGGCTAGCAAAACTTGGTTAACCACCAAAGCTCTAGAGGCCAAGTCGAGCTTCCTCCTACTCCAGTGATGGAGTTTGCTTTTAATGCTTAAGAGCACAGGAGGAAACTGTTGTGCAGGGGAGATGTCAACGCCTACCTGACAACCAAGGTATCTAGCAGAGCATCCTCTCTCAATCCAAGTAAAACCAACATCTGTACCCCAATCTGCAAGAGGAGAATCACTGATCCAAAAACCGACTGACTTATGCCAATTGATAGTAGCTCCTGCTGCCAAACAAAAGGCCTCCAAGGCTGTCCGGAAAGCACATAAACAAGCATTTGAAGCCATGTTTTAGCTTTTTGGCTGCCTTTCTCCTCGCTACTAGATTATATAGACTTCCTTGATTGGACTAGATTTTGGGCATTGTGGACCATCTACCAAGCTCGGTACCAGTTGCTCTTCTATGGAGATTATGTTCGGCTCTTTGCTTACTTCCGGAGATCCCTTTTACAATCCCTCCGAGATTCTCACGAAATCAGAGGCCTTTCCTTCCAGCAACTAGTTCCCACTATTTCTGACATGAGTAGTAGCTGCCCCACTTTGGGACAACTATGAATGTACATTGTTTTTTCTAATGAGACAGTGGTTTCACTATAAAAAAAAGTGTGTGTATTATATCTATGTGTGTGTGTGAGTGATGGAGAAGTGGCACAAGTCTCCCCTTTGATTTATAAACAAAAGGGAAAGTGCTCTTCCCTTATTTAGAAAAACGTTTTTAATATTAAAAGTGCAATGAATGGGCATAGAACTTCATACTTCTGTAGCGTTTTGCTCAAACCAGCTAGTTATTAAATCTCATTGGTGTAGATGCTTTGCAATCTTTGAAATGGTAATGTCGAAAGACAAAACTTTAAACCGTAAACTCAAAACCCAAAACCTTAAATTTAAAGTAGGACCCATGTACAACGTGGACCTTGCATGTACAATGAAACAAGTATGTGCTATTGACACCCTCTCCTACAACTTGATACATACAGCCAATGTCTACCCCATGGGTCAGTCATAGTTGTTACGAGGCACGCCTCTAACAGTTCAAGGCATACGAGGCGTTCGAGTCCTTGACCGAGGTGTCCAAAGTGAGCGAATTTTTGTTTGCCCGTTCCTATGCCTATACCAAACGCCTCTGATGCCTCAACCTTGGGGTCGGTGTCACTTGATGTTGTCGGAGTATGTCCCTGATCAGAAGTTAATGAGAAGAGGGATTGGGTGTTTGGGGGTGGGGGGTCTGACTATTTTCAGGAAATTTTGGGGCAGGACAGCAAGAGGGCGTGGAAAATGTTCCATGAGTGATAGCCACCCACACCTATCACAGCACCTGAGGCATGGCATGAATATGCAAGAACTTTATATGAAGTACCAGGGCAGCCTCCATCCCTCATCCGTCAGCGACTCACCCAGATCATAGTACTTTTTTCACCATTCGGATGGTTTTGGATGCTATTGACAGACTACGTAATGGGAGAGCCCAAGACCAGGAGGGTCTGGTGGCAGAACATTTTTTCACATGCCAGAGATGTATCGGCACCACTGCTAGTACACATGTTTAACAGGGCCATTTGCGAATTACTGTCACCCACCCTTTTTGGACTTTACATTGATGAGATATCCGATTACGTTGACAGGATGGGGGGGCAGGGGGCCAGTCTGGCAGGGGTTTGGATACCCATACTGCTATATGCCAATGACATTGTACTTATTGCAGACTCCCCCCTGAGGGTTTGCAACAGCATTTGGATGCTTTGCAGTCGTTTTGTGCAGATGAGGACCTCATAGTGAACCTTGGGAAGACTAAGATTATGGTCTTCAATACCGCACAGGTTGGGTGACTAGATCCGACCATCAGTTCACTTTTAGAGGTGAATCAATGGAGTACACCAAATCATGTGTACCTAGGAGTCACATTCAGTGGACCACAGTTCTCTATGAGGCAGGCAGCAGAGGCTAGATTGGCACGTGGATATGCAGCCCTAGGGGTACTTGTCATGGCCCTGTGAAAATGGAACAGCACAAGTGTGGGCATGGTGGTTGCAGAGTCAGAATATTGAATGATTCACATGGGGGGTGCCCGGACAGAGTTAAAGATGTGTGGACATCCCTAGGTGTGAAGGGGGGAACTAGAACATTAGTATTTTAATGTTTTATTAAAGTTGCCCCTAGGCCTTGGTGGCCCCTAGGGACTTTAATAACTTTTAAAGTGGGGGGCCCTAGGATTATTATGGAGAGGGGGCCACTCCACTTTTGGAGTGTGTGCTTCTCTCTCCTCTCCCTCTCTCTAGCTTTTGGAAAACGTGGAGCAAAAGAGTGTTGGGAAGCGTGGAAAAGAAAGCAAGAAGGAGTCGACTGCTGATTAGGGCTGAGCTGTGGAACAGAGACAGGCTGCAACAGGCGGCTGCAGCTGCAGAACACAGGCAGTACAGGCTGTACGATTGCAAGTACAGTTCTGTACTTCTGCAGGTACACTGTACGGCCAGATCAGGTGCAAGTACAGGTGTTGGGCAACACTGTTGTAGGCGGTGCAGGCGACCAGCATCAAAACAGCAGGCGGCTACTACTGGTTTCTGCAGGCACAGCCCGTACAATCTTGTACGGACAAGTACAATCAAGTACAGACTGGTACAGTGCTGTTTTTCAGATCTGTACAGTCAAGTACAGCATTGAGGTGAACACGAGGAGGAGGGTACAGACAAGTACATACACACGTGTGAAGCAGGGTTGTGGAAACAAGTGCCTGCAAGTACAGATTGGTACCGTTACTTCCTCCAGTGCAAATACACGGGCTGATTTTGGTAAGCTCCGCATCTGTTCATCTATCTCTCTTTCTACTGCTTGATGTCTGTTGCAGATTTGAGTTATCTGGCCCCTTGTGAGAGGAGGGGTATGGCAGATTGACAAGGGTTGAGACAGAGGTTGAACAGTACATGTATGTATGAGTTGAGATGTTGAATCATGTGCTTGAGTTATGCCAGATGTATGCTCATGACTTCCCTGCTTAGTGGTCTTGGCTGATTAGAGGGAGGCACAGTGTGTTATTTTGAGACACAGATCTGTGTGCGTGGATCCTCTGTGCTAAGAGGGATTGTGGGCTGTCAGATTGGACATACAGGTGTAATCTCTTGGCTGATTTTTGTTGCTTTTGGTATTGAATAAAGAAATACCGCAAAGGGGCGCCAAGCTTTGGGGCCAACAGGTGTCGCTTTGTTTTCAGATTTGGGCACTCTAGCCCCAATCTTTTCTGTTTTCATATCTAGACTACAAGTGGACGGGTGACTGCTAGTCTACCGCACTCTGGTTTCTATCAGAGGCCGGTTCCAAGGTTCCGTTTCCGGGACCAATCATCAACTTTCTGAAGGGGGTGAGCTCGTGGTTGCCTCGAAGAAAGCCATCGCTGAAAATTCAGCAAACATGTCTGATACAGAGGATGAGTACTTCTATCATGAAGAGGAAGAGCAAGAGACTTCTCCTGAGAGAGATGTATCTGAGGATATTCATGCAGGAGATTAGGCTGCAGATGCTAAGCCTTATGAGGATGTAACACAGCCAGAAGATGTACATGGTAAAGAGGATGATGATGCTCGGTTCAAAGATCGCTTGGCTAGTGTTATGGATGTATTTATGCAGCTCACACAGAGTGAGAGATTTGCTGAATTTATGAGATCCCGCACAGAGCCCGAGAAAAAGAAGAAGAAGGTTCGTTCTAAGAATCTTCCTCAGGGTCATAGTGGTGCCATCCCACAGGAACCATCTTTTGGCCAATTTTCGAACATGCAGCATGCTTATGGTGCAAACTCTCAGAGTTCCTTCTATGGACAGCCACCTATTCCTCAGCAGAATATGCATCCAGGTTATTTTGGTGGTGGCTCGGTGTTCCAATCTATTACTGGGGGTTACCCTCAGGGAGGCATGGGTATGCACGGACCTTTTGGAGCTAATTTTCAGCCTGGTATGCAGGGGAATATGTATGGTGGTATGCAGTCCGGTATGCAAGGAAATATGTTTGGAGGCATGCAACCTGGGATGCAAGGCAATATGTTTGGTGGTATGCAGCCAGGTATTCATAATGGAATGTTTGGAAACATGGCTGGAATGTATGGTATGCCTGCTGTGGGAATGGGTAATGTTGACCCAATGATGGGCATGAATGTTGGGGGCGATATGATAATCTAACGCCTATGGGAAAGGCGAAGGATTACAAGGAAGGGGGAGCTGCTGTGAAGTTTGATACATTCAGTGGGGCCAAAGATAAATTGAAAGCACTTACCTTTTTACAGCAGTTTGATGCTGCTTTTTCTGGTGGGAATTACACAGAGTCCTCTAAGGTGAGGAAAGCTGCCACTTTTCTCAAGGGCAATGCTTTGCAGTGGTGGTCTACTCTTCTTTTGCAGGGCATAGCATCCACTACATGGGTCCAATTTAAACAGGTTTTCTCTTCCGTATGGCTCACATCTACATTTGAGGTGGATGTTATGACCGCATGGCACAAATTGGATGCTTCAAAGTGTGATAATTTGGAGGATTATAACAAGAAGTTTTGGGAAGCTTTACTCCCAGTGACTTCTTATCGTGCGGTGCCATTATCTGAGCAGGTGGAGAAGTATTGTTGTGGGCTGCCCAAAGAGGTACGAGATTAGTATCAAGACGAGTAACGAACATGTCACAGATGATTGAAAATGCTATGACAGCTAATGCGTTACTCACTGGTGGATCATCTGGGTTTAAAGGCAGTAAGAATTTGAGCAAGAAAGCTGAAAAATCTGGGCATGCTTCTCGTGATGCTAAAGGGTCTTCAGAGACGAAGTATAAGAAGTTGCCAATGCCCAAGAGGACTTCTGAGGAAAGACAGGCTTTGAGAGATGCTCATAAGTGTTTTTACTGTACTGAAGGGGGGCATATGTCATTCAATTGTCCCAAAAGAAAGTCCCAAAAGGACTCTGGCGATAAAGGAGAGCCCAAGTCAAAGAAACCAAAAGCCTTCTGCAGGCTTAGTTCCTGATCTTGTGGGGGAACAACCAGGTGGTGAAGCTACAGAGTTGTGCAGGGCATGGGGCAAAGTGAGAAATCAAAATGCCTTGATCTTCTTTGACACAGGTGCTAGAGCCAACTTCATTTCACCAGATTTGGCTGGCCGATTGGGGATTCGCGCAGAGGAGATGGGGCCGTTACATGAGGCTAATATGGCTTGTCCAGGGTATGCAGAACCCGTTACTCCTATCATTGGGAAGCTTCGGCTTCATTTGCAGGGTTATGTGGACAGCGAAGAGTTCTTTATCATGCCACTTGATGGCTGTGATGATTTGTTGGGGATGCCATGGTGCCACAGAGTACATGCGGTGGTGGATACTTACAATAGGAAAATCACTCTGACTCATAGAGGGAAAGAACATGTATTGGATGTAAAACTCAAAGGGGAATCTGTTCCTATTGTATCCGCTTCGGTGATTTCATCAGTAATGAAAAAGCATCTTTCCGCGCACTTGATTTATGTAAAGGATGCACGGGATGATGAGTCTAAGTGTAATTTGTCTATGTTAGATAAGGACAGGACTGATTTCTTATGTGGGTTTCAAGATTGTTTTTCCGAGTCATTGCCAGGAGAATTACCTCCTGAGAGGCCAGAAGATCATGCCATTGATCTGATTCCTGGTAGTACTCCACCGAATAGACCGCCGTGCCGTGTTAGTGCAGCCCAACAGGAAGAGATTATGAGTCAGGTGCAGGAGCTTTTGAATAAGGGGTTGATACAGCCTAGCTCATCACTCTTTTGCTCACTTGTACTCTTAGTGCAGAAGAAGGATGGTTCTTGGCGCATGTTTATTGATTGCAGGGCGCTGAGCAAGAATACCATCAAGAATCGATTCCCCATACCGAGGATCGATGACATCTTGGACCGCTTACAGGGCTCCGCAGTTTTTAGTCGTATTGACTTGAAAAGCGGGTATCATCAGATACGCATTAGACCCGAGGATGTGCATAAGACAGCATTCCGAACCACGTTTGGGTTGTATGAGTTCTTGGTTATGCCCTTTGGTTTGACAAATGCGCCTGCCACATTTAACAGAATGATGGATAGGATTTTCAGGCCTCATAGAGAGTTTGTGGGCACATTCTTTGATGATATGATTGTGCATTCACAAACTGAGGAAGAGCATAGAAGGCATTTGGCCATTGTGTTTGCAGAACTCAGAAACCATAGGCTGGTTGTTAATGGCAAGAAGAGTGAGTTCTTTTTGCAGGAGATACATTTCTTGGGGCATATTGTGTCTGCGCATGGAGTCCGTATGGATCCAGCAAAGGTGGAAGCAATACTTAATTGGCCAGCTTTGAGGACCGTGCATGATGTACGCAGTTTTCTAGGATTGTGTTCCTATTACAGGTGGTACATACGGCACTTTGCTGAAATTGCTTCGCCTCTTCATGCTTTGACGAAGAAGGCAACTCCGTTTACATGGGCTGATCGGGAAATTACAGCATTCAAAAAGCTCAAAGAAAAGCTTACTTCGGACCCAGTATTGGTGTTACCGGACCTCCGAAAGGCTTTTGTTGTCCAGTGTGATGCATGTGGAAGTAGCATTGGTGCAGTTCTCATGCAAGAGGGACATGTGATAGCCTATGAGAGTAGAATATTGCAAGATGCTGAGAAGCATTTACAGATTTATGAGAAAGAGATGTTGGCTGTAATTCACGCTCTTTCTACATGGAAACACTACTTGCTTGGGGCTGATTTCACTGTGTAGACAGATCATCAGACCTTGCGATATTTCCTCACGCAGACTAAGCTTTCAGAGAAGCATATGCGTTGGGCAAACTTTTTGTCTATGTTTCACTTCCAGATTGTGCATGTGGAAGGCAAAAAGAATGTAGTGGCAGATGCTTTGTCACGCAAGCCACAGGTCTCTGCAGTTTCACTTGCTTATCATCATGAGCTTGATGAAATGAAAGAGCAGTATGCCAATGATGAGGACTTTGAAAGGTTGTATGATCAGATGTCATGAGCTTGATGAAATGAAAGAGCAGTATGCCCATGATGAGGACTTTGAAAGGTTGTATGATCAGATGTCTGAGGGTCAGCGGCATGAGCACTATACTCTCAGAGATGGATTTTTATTGATGCATGGCAGACTGTGTGTTACCAGGCCATTGCGACTCAAGGTTATGATTGAAAGTCATGCTCCACCGTATGCAGGTCATAGGGGTATTGACGCCACGGTAAAAGCAGTGGAGACTTTCTTTTATTGGCCAACCTTGAGAAGAGATGTTGATGCCTTTGTGAGGCAATGCATCGTATGTCAGAAGGTAAAGTTTGACCGTCAAAAGACACCAGGGTTATTACAGCCTTTACCTATTCCAGATAGACCTTGGGAGAGCATTGCCATGGATTTTATATTTGATCTTCCACGGACACAAACGGGAAATGATGGCATCTGGACTATCATATGCAGGTTCAGTAAGCAGGCTCATTTCATTCCTGTGCGTAAGACGATCAAAGTGGATCATATGGTGAAGTTGTTCATGGCGAACATCTTCAAGTATCATGGCTTGCCTACGTCTATCATTAGTGACCGTGATCCACGGATGACGAGTTTGTTCTGGAGAGGGTTGTTTGACAACATGGGTACAACTCTAAAGTTTTCATCGTCATTTCATCCACAAACAGATGGTTAGTCAGAAGAGGCTAACTCTACAGTATTGGATCTTCTCAAGTGTTATGTGTCAGAGCACAAACAACAATGGGAAAAGTATCTTCCTTTGGTGGAGTTTGCATATAACAACACTGTACATACCTCGACAGGCAAGGCCCCTTTTGAGATTGTGGAAGGAGGGAAGAAGGTACCACCCATTTTGCATACAAAGGATAAGATCTTTGAGGCTGATCAGTATGTGGAGAGCTTGGATGAAGCTTATCGGAGAGTTAAGTTGGCCCTCCAGAAAACTCAGCAGAAGCAAAAGAAAGCCGCAGACCGTCACAGACGTGATTTACAGTTTGCATTGGGTGACTGGGTTCTTTTGCGCTTTGAAAAGGCTAGACTCAAGAAGATGAAGGGTAAAGAGCGCTTATTCCCTAAGTTGAGCATGCGTTATTATGGGCCTTTTCAGGTTTTAGAAAAGATTGGTGAGGTAACCTATCGTTTGAAGTTACCAGATCACTGGAGGATTCACAATGCTTTTCACGTGAGTCTTCTTAGACCTTTCCGTGGGGATGTGCCTGAGGATGTATCAGATGAGGCTCAGCCGGAAGTTGAGGAACTTGATGAGGTTCTGATTCCAGAGCAAATACTGGCACATAAAGAAAGGAAGGTACGAGGTAAAGTTTTCCATCGCTATCTTGTGAAGTTCAAGAACTATTCACCGATGGATGCGAAGTGGATGGAGGAAGGTGACTTAACAGATTCACCTCAGGTTTTGCAGCTTTATCTCGATGCCTTTGAGTTAGAGCCGACTCTTATTGTGGCTCATTCAGGTTCAGCAGAGCATGGGTCTGGAGCATTACCTGATGCTCAAGAGGGGGGTAGCACCTCCACTCCCTTGGTACAGACAGGCTCAGATGACATCTAGAGGTCGCTTGGTGCAGTTTTTATCTCACCCGAAGGTACTGAGGCTGACAGTACATCTGTTTATGGGACTTCTATGATATATGTGTACTAGTCACATGGGATTTTGTGGATATGTATAGTTCACAGTGGTATACAACTTGGACTATTACTACGCCATTGGTTTGCAGTGAATGATGTTACATGTGCATGGCTTAGAGAGATTGGGACGCTAATCTTGCCATATTGTATATTTCACTTTGGATATTTTGCTGTATCACCAGAATGCAATCGAGGACGCTTGCCATTTTTCAAGAGGGAGGTATGTCATGGCCCTGTGAAAATGGAACAGCACAAGTGTGGGCATGGTGGTTGCAGAGTCAGAATATTGAATGATTCACATGGGGGGTGCCCGGACAGAGTTAAAGATGTGTGGACATCCCTAGGTGTGAAGGGGGGAACTAGAACATTAGTATTTTAATGTTTTATTAAAGTTGCCCCTAGGCCTTAGTGGCCCCTAGGGACTTTAATAACTTTTAAAGTGGGGGGCCCTAGGATTATTATGGAGAGGGGGCCACTCCACTTTTGGAGTGTGTGCTTCTCTCTCCTCTCCCTCTCTCTAGGTTTTGGAAAACGTGGAGCAAAAGAGTGTTGGGAAGCGTGGAAAAGAAAGCAAGGAGGAGTCGACTGCTGATTAGGGCTGTTGCTGATTACTGTGTGCTGTTGCAGGCCGTACAGCAGCCGTACAGCAGCCGTACAGGTCTGTACGACAGCAAGTACTGTTGTGGACAGAGGCGGCGTTGAGCTGTGGAACAGAGACAGGCTGCAAAACAGGCGGCTGCAGCTGCAGAACACAGGCAGTACAGGCTGTACGATTGCAAGTACAGTTCTGTACTTCTACAGGTACACTGTACGGCCAGATCAGGTGCAAGTACAGGTGCTGGGCAACACTGTTGCAGGCGGCGCAGGCGACCAGCATCAAAACAGCAGGCGGCTACTACTGGTTTCTGCAGGCACAGCCCGTACAATCTTGTACGGACAGGTACAATCAAGTACAGACTGGTACCATGCTGTTTTTCAGATCTGTACAGTCAAGTACAGCATTGAGGTGAACACGAGGAGGAGGGTACAGACAAGTACATACACACGTGTGAAGCAGGGTTGTGGAAACAAGTGCCTGCAAGTACAGATTGGTACCGTTACTTCCTCCAGTGCAAATACACGGGCTGATTTTGGTAAGCTCCGCATCTGTTCATCTATCTCTCTTTCTACTGCTTGATGTCTGTTGCAGATTTGAGTTATCTGGCCCCTTGTGAGAGGAGGGGTATGGCAGATTGACAAGGGTTGAGACAGAGGTTGAACAGTACATGTATGTATGAGCTGAGATGTTGAATCATGTGCTTGAGTTATGCCAGATGTATGCTCATGGCTTGTCAACTTGACTCAACTGACCATACCACCAAATATATACAATCTAGGATCTAGGACAACTGCTAAGCACATCTAAATTCTTTTAAATGATCATTCAAGCCCTATAACAAGGTGCCTCATGAAGAACTTCTTTAGTCCATGGTCCCAACTGAGTTAGTGTAGTGGTCAAAGCTTGTGACTTGTAACCTCTAGGTTATGAGTTCAAGTCCCACTAGGCTCTCTCATGTTATAAAGGGACACCTATGCTCGCTTGATGTGTTTGGTTGCTCGGGCTCTTGCCCCTTGAACACTCGAGTGACTCCTCCTCCTCGGGTGGTGGATCACCCGAGATAGGAGGATCCATACGAGACCCCTCCGCTGTTCTAGCGCTCGACTCATCGCGGTGGTCATGGGGGATGCCTAATTCGTGGCTCTTGCCCGATGGTACGTGGCCCTTGCCCGACCATGATAATTGGCTAATTGTTGGAAGGGGAAATCGACTCCGCCCACTTGAGTGGGCCCCGGGTGTGTACGAAAAAAAAAAACTTCTTTAGTCCATGGCGTGGCTAAATATAAAAATATTAATCCACATTTTTATGTAGGATGTTCAGTAGTATACTGAACCTATTCAAAATCCTCTAGCCATATAGCCTCCTCCAACAACCACCATCCGATGTCTAAACCAAGTCCCACTAGAGTATCAAGACTACTCAACCATGGTAACTCCTCATTAAGGAAACCTTGCAAAATAGAGCCAGCCTACACCTATGCAACCAAAAGTAGAGGGTAAACCATTGTTTTTCAACAAAGCATCTACACTACATTATGTCACATGGTAAATAATATATAGCATGCCTAAGATTGTGAACATGTCGCTATTTCTTCTTTTATTTGATGCTAAAATCCTTTACAACTCTCGTTCAAGGTTTACATCAATGAAAAAAACAAAAATTTTTGTATTTCAAAACAAAAATTGTAATAAAATCTATGGTTGAGAACTCATTGTAATACATCAATTTTTGTATTTCAAAACAAAAAATTTTGTATTTCAAAACAAAAATTGTTATAAAATCTATGGTTGAGAACTCATTGTAATACAACTTTTGTATTTCAAAACAAAAATTGTAATAAAATCTATGGTTGAGAACTCATTGTAATACATCAATGAAAACAAGACAAGGTGTTGCCAAGAGTAAGATGAAAAACTTTAGGATCTCTCGTTCAAGGTTTACTAACTGCTATAATGTTATTATTCCAAAACAAGAATCGACTACTTAGACATGTGCTCCACCTTCAAGAATGCTATGAAGGCATATCAGCATCACAACACCTTTTTTCATATATAGTGGCTGTATCTTTTGCCAAAACCATGTTTAGATCAAGTGGAAAACTTATCCAAGCTTTTTGTGTGGGATGTACTATGATCTGCACCTCTGTTTGGTGGGACATGTGGCCCACAAAATAGATCAAGCTCTATCACTGAGAGGAGTTCTCTTGGGTGGAGGACCGGACCGCTAGTGTAGCCAGTGGGCTCTGATTTGGATGCATGACGACTTAGTAATGGCCCTCTCGGAAGTATCATGTCGGATACTGCCCCTTACTATGATGTCTCAGTAATGCATCCCTATCATGTCTGAGCTCCAGAAGGTATATGCCCAAGATCTCTGATCGTCAAACTGCATCACATGTGCGAGTGGACTGAACCCCTGTATCTCATAGTAGGCCAGGTAGCTAAGCATGTAGGGCGCCTCATCTTCCACCTATCTTGTGGTGCATACTCTACATATCCAATCCTTGTACTTTCAACTCTAAGGTGGTGAGTACATGTTCTCACCCTGAGCTAGCCAATCACGATACGCATGGCAGGTGACATATGGATTTGTATGTATCTCGGAATCACAATGAAACCAAGACTCTCAAGAATTGGTCCCTATAAAATTGAGTTTTCATGCCAAGCTCGAAGGAAGGAGACACTAATGTATGTAAAGCTATAGTAGATCCAACAGGATGATTTGGTTGATCTCATGCCGTGAGAGGTCCAAGAATGGAGGGAGACTGTCCATCTGGAGGCCATGTGGATCAAACCACTCGACTACCTCCGAGAACCATGCTGGTGAGGATAATGACGGTGATGGTGCTGATGAGGTGGGTGGCAATCCAGCCAACCTAGCCTGCTCCCTCTCCCTCTCTTGATCTAACTGCATATATGACTCTAGTGCCAGCCTTGGAAGGCAATCCCATTCGAGAGTATACCATCAAGTGTATACACGCTAGACGTGGGTTATGGTTTGAAAGAGGGCATCTATGGCGAGTTAGGCCACCCAGAACTCTATATCATCGAGTGTATACACGCTAGATGTAGGTGATGGTTTTTGAAAGAGGGCATCTATGGTGAGTGGGGCCACCTAGAGCTCTGCTAGCACAACCTTATGTGGCATCAAAATCTTACTTGTGATCATATGTGACAGCATCATGACACGTAGCCTCTCTATGCTCTTCTAGGTAGCCTCCCCTAAAGCTGGTCCCCAAGAAGATACATCGTACATAGTTGCTAGTTTGCATACCAAAGTGTCAAAAATCTAACACTTGGTGCGAGGTTTCTCAAAGTGAGCCTGGAAACATTGCCCCTCTAGTCAGGATAGGGAGGCGTTGCCTTTAGCTAGTTGATCAGTGGTGGCCATGGTCATACAAAAGCGGGAAGGACCCATGAAGGTCACTTTGACTTTGTATTCCTCATCATGCCACCCATTTCGAGACTACAACTGGTTAAGGAGCATGTGGTGTAGGGAAAGCTGGCATGGGTGGAATCATGAATGATAGTGGATGAAAGTTGGGATGTGATTGTGGATATTGGAAGGGAGAGTTTAAGGAGGGCTGAAATATGGCAAGAGAGGTGATCCTCATAAATGTGGTCTAGATCATGGTGAAAATGGACATGAGTTGGGGGCTAGAATTGAACATCATCATGGCATTTGATTAACAGAGATAAATAATATATAGAGAGAGAGTTAGACAATGCTAGAGAGAGAGTAAAACACCTGACTCAAATGATGTAACATTAGCTTGTATTCTTTCAATGAAGTACATATACCTTTATAGGTTACAAAGGTTCTCTTCCGACATCATCGATTATGTCACACACATGTATACTATTTAGATATTATGCATGCCCCTCTAAGAGGCGATTCACATACAAATACACACAAACATTTAAGTGAGTGGTTACTCCTAGTTGGAGGATGTTCACACACACACACACACACATTACCACATATTTATTCAGGCTTAGAAGCCTTTCATAATAGGACCAAGTTTAATAGCCTTCAAAACCTGTGGCATTGCAACATCTAGCATCCAATTCATCAATACCAGTGAAGGCCAAGTTCCAACATTTTGACCTTTATAAACACAAAAATCCAGATCCTTTCCAACAACAGTGTCCACAAGCACTTCTAACTCTTATAAAATAGGCATCTCTTCACAACCATACAACTCAACTTCAGAATCCTTGTCATCTATGGACTTTGTCTTTAGCATTTCAGCAACATGCAAAGAAGCCTTAGTTACATTCTCAACCATATTTGCATCCATGTCTATTTCTAGCTCTTGTTCATTAAGGCTAGCAACTTCCCACACATCATCCTCAAGCACAATACTCACATCACAATGCTCTTCATCAGCCCAATCTACATGCATATCTTCTTGAGTGTTGCCAACCCCCCTAGTATCATGTTCCAAAGACTCCCCAGCACATAGTGCATCAAATGGAAAAACATCCACATCATTCATCGTCGCAGGTACCAGACCATCATCAAGCTGTCCAAGAAAATCCATAACAATAGGATCTTCCTCCATACTCTCCACATCCGCATTGCAAACCGTCTTCACTTCATCACAAGTCTCTACCCCATCCTCCTCCCTTATAGAATCTTGCAAAGAATCATCCTTAAAGCATTCTGTATCCAACTCCTCTTCCTTCTTATCATCAGCCAATCCCAAGGCATCATCCTCTTTGCTTCCATGTGCATGCATGTCATCCAGATCTAAATGCAAATGATCTTCAATAGAACATTCCAAATCACTGTCATGCACAGCCATGACATCCCAATCCAAAGAAGAATCCACTGGCAACTCCTCATCTGCAAAAGTCTCTTGACCTAGATTCCTCATCTTGCTTTTCAACATGCACATCCTTAGTTTTAATCGCAATATCAATAGGGAAAACCTTAGCTACATCCACATCATTCATCAAACACACATCTTCACTTTGCTCCTTCACCTACTTTTCATCCACCTTCACATGCTTTAAAAACTTTGGAAAAAAATCAGAAGGCACATAGAACATCCCCCTTTGCACTTGTATAGGCCTTTGAGTCTCTTATCTAATCAAACTTTGCATAGGACTCTTATCCACCTCAACCAAATTTACATGCATATCCCTTGCAGACACAACACCTTCATGCGAATAAATACCCATCTCCATTTGCTTCAAAATCTTGCCTTCCTTTTCCCTAGCAACCCTAACTGCATCATCAAATGACTTGGGATTCTTCAACTCAACCCTGACCTTCAAATGGGGTAACAAACCATCAATAAACAAGCTTTTCTTCAGAAACATAGGAGGAACTTCTTGCTTCAATGTCGTATACCACCTACCCCATAGACATGTAAATACCTTCACAAAATCATCCAGTGATTGCCCACCATGGACCTGCTTCAAGATGCTCAACTCCTGCCAAGGCACACTAGGCTCCTCCGCTTGCTGAAAATGCTCCTCCAAAAGGCCTTCTTTCAACCTGTCTAAGGACAAAACACCATGTAGCTCATATGCCGCATCCTGTGCTTCAAAATCTTTAAGCCAGCTTCGGGCATCTTCCTTCAAGAAAATCTTTACTAGCCTCAAAACCTGCTCTTCATCTATAACATGATTGCTAATGCATGCCAACTCCATTTGCTCCAAGAAGTCAAACACATCTTCACCCTTCCTGCCATGAAATTCTGGATAAGACCACATCATGAAAATATGTAACAATCCCTGCCAAAAGAAGCGGTACGAGTCTCTTTCCTATGGGACATACACCCTTGTAGGCAAAGAAAAAAAACCAGAGCTCTCCTCAGTGGGGGCACCAAAAAGCTGTGGAGTGGAAAAAAGAACAAGGGAACAGGCCTCTATAGCTTCCCACTCCCCCAACCTTGGAATCACTAGCACAAAACAGGGGCACCATTGACAAAGTAATCACCCAACAAACACATACACTCCACTGTGTGCATGATGAGGTAATCGAAGGCTGGCACTAAGTGCACTGTGAGAGTGTAAACCCGTGGACTACACCACCAAACACGTCAATCACGCCTTCTCTTGCAAATCAACACACATAGGATACCAACACACAACCATAGCCAGATACATCACCAGTATCATTCATCCTTGAATTCCCAGTCAACACTTCCATACAGCTTCAATCAACACATAGAAGCTTTTGCTTCACACCAGCTCACATGCATGACATCTTCAAATCAACACACAAGATGTATACTCACAAGGCTATCCCCCATTCATCTTGACTAATCCCTCTCTCACCTCTTCTTAGAACATCATCATCTCAGTCTTCGAGCTGCCTTCAGACACCAGCTACAGCTAACCACCAACAAAACCAACACCCCTGCCGCCCTGAGACACCAGGAGGCAGTAACCCAACAAAACACACACAACTATGAGCTTTGCTGGCTCTACAGTAGCTATACACATAAGCACGCCACTCTGCACTCAGAGGCGGCGCCCTGAACAAAAGAATCTTCACTCTCTTACGGGCAGCTCTGTGCTACTAGCTGCAACAAACCCAAACACAACACACTCTCTACTCGCTCAGACATCAGCCCGCATTGCCATCGTTATCACTCTCTACTCGCTCAGACAGCAGCCCCATTGCCATCGTTATCACTCTGAGAAAAGCCCACACTACTGTAGCGATCATGAATTTTAGCTACAATAGCCATGACCACCATCCCCTGTAGAGCCGCCCAATCACTCACGGCACAGAAAAAAACAAAAGAAACACGCCTCTTCCAGCTGGCGGCTTGACAAAGCAACACACCACTGCTGCACTACTAGCAGCAACCTCAACAATGTACACACACATAAAACCCTCTCTCTGGCATCACCAGCTATAGAGAATTGGCGGCCAAACACAACAAACCTCCTCGCCGGCAGCTATACTATCTCTCTCCGTTGCCACCAGCCACCGCCACAGCGCCACACCTCCTTTTTTTTTGTTTGAACCTTGAAAAACTCGTTGGTGGAATCGGGCAAGTCGGCGCTCTGCATTTGGAAATCACGTGCCCACCATGCTTCCGCTGCGTTTAATATTTCTTTGGTCGATGGCAGCGGCTAATGTCTGAGCGAGTAGAGAGTGTGTTGTGTTTGGGTTTGTTGCCGGCTGGTAGCACAGAGCTGCCCGTAAGAGAGTGAAGATTCTTTTGTTCAGGACGCCGCCTCTGAGTACAGAGTGGCGTGCTTATGTGTATAGCTACTGTAGAGCCAGCAAAGCTCATAGTTGTGTGTGTTTTGTTGGGTTACTGCCTCTCCTGGTGTCTCAGGGCAGGGGTGTTGGTTTTGTTGGTTAGCTGCAGCAGCTGGTGTCTGAAGGCAGCTCGAAGACTGAGGTGATGATGTTCTAAGAAGAGGTGAGAGAGGGATTAGTCAAGATGAATGGGGGACAGCCTTGTGAGTATACATCTTGTGTGTTGATTTGAAGATGTCATGCATGTGAGCTGGTGTGAAGCAAAAGCTTCTATGTGTTGATTGAAGCTGTATGGAAGTGTTGACTGGGAATTCAAGGATGAATGATACTGGTGATGTATCTGGCTATGGTTGTGTGTTGGTATCCTATGTGTGTTGATTTGCAGGAGAAGGCATGATTGACGTGTTTGGTGATGTAGTCCACGGGTTTACACTCTCACAGTGCACTTAGTGCCAGCCTTCGATTACCTCATCATGCACACAGTGGAAGTGTATGTGTTTGCTGGGTGATTACTTTGTCCATGGTAACCCTGTTTTGTGCTAGTGATTCCAAGGTTGGGGGAGTGGGAAGCTATAGAGGCCTGTTCCCTTGTTCTTTTTTCCACTCCATAGTAACCAAGGAGGAGCCATATAGTAATGTCTATAGTAAGGAGGAGCCATATAATAAGGTCTACATTCTTTTGGAGTTTTAATTCATCAAGTTTGTTACAAAAATAACCTTTTCTGAATTGTAGTATTTGTAAAAATAAATATAGCAAAATAATAAGATTATTGCTTGCAAGGCCATGATTACCAACGGTGAAAATGTTGTATCTTCATTAGGATTGACATTATGTATGTGTATGTCTAGGCTTATTAAAGTCTAAAAAATGTGTTGTGTTCTGTTCAGTTATGTGTTGTTCACTGTTGAGATGTGAGTTGTTTGTTGTAAATGTGAGTGACCTAATAATCCCGTGTGTAGGGACCCCATAGCTGATATGAGAAACTAGGCCATGAGCCTAAGATTTATCCTTGACACAATATGAGGTAATCCTTTGAGGGGGGATAGTTGGGAATGAAGGTCTTATCTATGTGAACCCTCATATAAGTGTGGTAGTATATTTGTGTGTAAGGCTATTAAGCTTGGTCCTATTATGAAAGGCTTCTAAGCCTAAATAAATATGTGGTAATGTGTGTGTGTGTGTGTGTGTGTGTGTGTGTGTGTGTGTGTGTGTGTGTGTGTGTGTGTGAACATCCTCTAACCAGGAGTTATTATACCATATTGTCTTGCACCTTTGAAAATATTAAAAAACTATTCAATTAATTTTAGAAACTCAATTCTCCTCTAAGTTGTTGCTTTTTTTTGCTATTATATGGAAGAAATATTATATTTCATCTTAAACATCATTTGATACAAGTTTTTTTTTCTCTTGAACTTGGGAACAAAATGAATCAAATTAGTGATCTTAATAAAATAGACAAAAAAATAGAATTGATTTTGAAGCACATATTTTGTAATATAGAGCTTCTCTATCAAGAACATGTACCTGCTCTAACAATATAACTCTTTAAATATTACATTATATATATTATGTTTTGTTGATAACCTTTAAATAGAATAGATTGCATTATATTATGTTCTATCAATACAAGTTTTTATCACAAATATATACAAAATCTTATGCCTTTAAAAAATCAAAAAGATATTTTAATATAATGTCATCTAATTCCTTCTAAATAATTTTCTTTTTTTTATCATTCTCTTCTTTGTATCAAGACTTACAATATTCCTACAAAATAGCTTTACAAATAAGATTTAAAAATTAAAAAATTTAAAAAAATATCAAATGGAATCTTAATTTAAAATGCATATGTGCTTTTTTCCTTTCTTCCCTAGTAATTTTCACTTTATCAATACCCATATAGTACTTTCTTTTGCCTATGATCCCCAAAGTAGTTATTTTCAATCACTTAAGATTTTTTTTAAGACTTTAATAAGTTTTTAAAAAGTGAATATGCCTTTTTTTTCTCTATTTGAAGCAAATAATTATTTGTCTTTCTCTCCTTTTTATTAAAAAAAATCATACACATTAAGTCAAAATAAGGTTATCCCTAGAAACAAGGGTAATGACATAAAAATAATAGTCAATGGCCTAGTAAAACAACAATAACATTAACAAGTGCATGAAGATTAATCTCAAATCTAATAATAGTCCATGGCCTAGTAAATAACCACCATAACATTGACAAGTAACATTACTAAGTACATGAAGATTACTCTCAAATCTAGATGCCTAAAAGTTCTCATAATTTTGGCCCACAAACTTTTCCTCTGCCAAGTAGGTGATGTCTTTTTTTGATATGGGTGTACACTTCTCTAAGGAGTAACTTTATCATTGCCAAATTTGTCCCAAATCTCCACATTAATGAAAGCTATACAATAGTTGCAAATAGTCTATCCTCCTTCGTTGTTGTACTCAAACAAGTAAATTTACATCTCAAGCACACATACCATTTATGTCTATCATCTAATTTCTAACTCTCATCAAAGTTGCATATGGCTCTCCAATGGATAAGACTTCCTCCTCACGTGAGCATATGTATGCTCAAGGAGGTTCAAGTTGTAATCTATAAATTCTAGCACTTCCTCTGCAATGATGAAGATCAATTGGTGGTGCTTATCAACATGTCATTCATACCCTAGTGAAAAGACTAGGTCCCAACCTTCAAAGATTTCATAGTAAGCACCAGATAAACTATCATTCAATTAGACATAAAAGTGGAATAATAACATAGATTTCACAAGAAGGCATGTTATGATCCCTTTGATAGGATTCTCTCTCTCCACATTAACATCCTTTTGTAGTAAATCTATGAAGATGTTGTAACGGGGCTTCTTCTCCTTGCCAAATATTATTTTCTTTTCTACCATATCTTCTCTAGTAGATGATGATGAAGATGATGATGAAGATAACATGTAGTAAAACTATTACATCTAATCTACCATGACTTTCAAATGCATTAAGAATTTATAATTTAAAAATCATAGGCCATGAAATCTAAAACATTATAATGTAAAGTCAAAAAGAACATTTTTTATCGAGAAAGCAAAAAGCTTATATAGATAGAATGAATGTTTGTATTAGGAATGCAAAAAGTAGCTCCATTGCTAGCAAAAGAAAAGAATAATAGACTATTTGCATGGACAAAAGAATAGCATACAAAAAAGATGCTACAAAAAACTTTACATGGGAAAAGTGAGAACTCGCATTACTTGAGCTATAAATAGTGTATAACTGGTTTAATCAAATTACTTGCTTTTGTCCACCACTTGCATTATGTAACATGGCATGTAAATTATTGATGATGAGCGTAGCAGATACCTCTTAGGTTTACAACTCCTTGAATTGACTATAGAAGAGGTGCAGATATTAACTCCTAGAGAGCAGGAGTCAAGAGAAGGATTGGAGTAACAATATGAAAGGATGAACTCTATCGGTTCTTACAACCCTTATCTTGGCTAGTACTATTTTCTTGGTTAGTACTCTAATGAATTACCATAATACTATGCTAATTGCTTGAAAATTTACTAAAACTTGACAATTCTTATACAATTTCAAGGAACAAATAGAGAAATCTTTCGACATTACTCAAGAGACACGAAGAATCTAACAGAACTAGCTGAGCTAGAGGATAAGAAAAGATTAAAACGCTATATGGAAAACATCACAACTTAGAATCTACGGATCAGTGAATACGTGCATGAAGTGCTCTATAGTAACATAGTCTCATATGAAATAAAAGCATCTATCTCAAAAAATATCAATAGAATAATATATGGTCTTTGATTAGGTGTTATTCAACATAGTCTGATATGAAATAAAAGCATCTGTCTCAAATAATATCAATAGAATAATATATGATCTTTAATCAGGTGTTATTCAAAACTGTTTTATAATAAGGTTTTCTCCATAATGAAAAAATATTGCTCGGAGTTTTTACTGAAAGAATTTTTTTGTGCAAAATTTTTTTGGAGCCTTCTATGGGGATTAACCCTAGCCATTTTTGCAGATAAAAAAACAGAGGGCATTCTTTTCTTCTCTTTGGTATTCTATCTGCATCTGTTATATGTGGTCTAGGCAGAGCTAACATTTTTTGAATCGATGATGCTCGAGTTAGCCACACGTAGTCATTTGAATAAAGTTCCTAATAAAACTAAAGAAAGAAAGAAAAAATATTAAGGACATTATTTGTCTATAAATAGAATACCAATAATAGAGATAAACCATCATCTAATTGCTCACCTTTACATCATTCGTTTCATTGAAAACACGATGCTCTATAAATTTTATTTTGTTGGCGATAACGCTCTAGCTACATGTGTGATCATCAATCTAGAAAGGGACTTGCTAAGTTGAAACATTTAGTATCATAATAATATCAATTAGTTAACTAAAAGTATTAAAATAAAGACTTACAAGTTTGTTGAAGTATTTCATTGATCCATACAAATCTTTTACTCATGGCATATGCTCTACTATTAACCATGTGCGTCGTAGATTTGTACATGGTAAATTAAAAATGAGAAAACATTAAAGTCATAATACAGAGAGATATAAAGATATCCATGCGGTATGATAAAAGGAGGTGCACTTGCTTTGGGATTTCCATTATCCCGCACATGAGATATGTTGAAACAAAGATGTGAAAAAGGAAAAAAAATATTACTTGAAGGAATGTTCAAATGTGAAGATGTTGTTGCCCATGATGTCAGAGATGACGTGTTTATTATACCGATAGTGCCAATGTTGCCTATGGAGCCACTATTGGCAATGGTGCCATTGTTGAAAATATAGAGAATGCGCAAAAAAAAACATAAAGCCAAATCTGGGAGGGTTTAAATAGGTTTGATCATCCAAAACTAAGAGATAAGAGATAATTAGCCTCGTTATTCAAAAAAGTAGCGTCATTTTCCAAAAAATGAGTTGTTGTAGAGCCTCTTGTAATTGGAAATTGGGAAAGTTTAATGCTAATGAATGCCCTTAGGAGATGAACCCTCATGCTTTTTGAAAAAGACACACTTATTTTGGTAAAAGACACTTACTTTGAAAAAATATGCTTACTTTTGGAAAAGACGCGTACTTTGGGAAAATAGCCCATGTGTTTTTAAGAAAGAGCTCTGTGGCTCAAAAAAAGAAAATCATTCTCAACAAAGAAAATCATTCTCCAAAAAGGAAATCAATCTCCAAAAAAAAAAGAGAGCTTCATTTGCTATTCAAATTGGGCTATATAACAAATCGTTTTATACTTGTGTCACTTTCAATCAAAAAATTTCTTTGTTTTATGAGCTGGGGTTACTAGGCATAAAATGTGTAGTGTTTTATGCTCATGTGAGTTTTTTAAAACTTGCGCTAGTGAAAATATAATATAACATGACCATGAGGATATGGATTTTATTTATAATACACACTTTAGCATTTCAAAATTCCTAGTCTAATTTGACTAAAATTCACTTCACAAAAGCTCAGACTACAAACATACAAACTCTCTACAGGAACTTGACATTGCACAATTCAAATTACACATAATAATTAAGGAGGATAATGTCAATAGAAAGTAATTAGAAAAATATTAGTGAACTTGACATGCATACCATCATTTAGAATCAACGACAAGGACTTTGTCTTGCTATTAGATATATAAATGATGTTCTCTTTGAGAAAATATTATTTTCTTGCTACTATTACAAAGATGGTTAAAGGATTGAGTGGATTTTAAAACCAACTTCTCTTATTTGAATATAGATACACAAAGTTATGTTAGTGTATCTAAGGCCCTCGGTGTCTTATTTAAGGAAGCATAAAATTATGCTCAGAATGAATTACCAACAGAATAATTTTTTGGTATTCAAGAGAGGTTGGAACTAACAAATTTTAGGAGATCAACCATACTAGATTCTACTGAATAAGAATCATCTTAAACATGCAAACATATGATTGACTTATGGGATGAGTCATCTTAAACAAATGATTTTGATGAAAATGGGATGAGTCATCTTAAACAAATGATTTTGATGAAAACTATCAAGTATTTTCTCCCAAAAAATTATGTTGGTGTATCTAAGGCCCTCAGTGTCTTATTTTAGGAAGCATCAAATTACTCTTAGAATGAATTGCCAACAGAATAATTTTTTGCTATTCAAGAAGAGAGGTTGGAACTAACAAATTTTTGGAGATAAACCATACTAGAGTCTACCGAATAAGAATCCTTAAACATGCAAACATACGATTGACTTATGGGATAAGTCATCTTAAACAGATGATTTTAACAAAAACTATCAGTATTTTCTCCCAAAAAATCCTTGCCTATTAATTTTTGTTGCACAAAAGATGCTTTTTGCTCTTGGCAAGGAAGGTACTCTAGTATGCGAAGAGAAAGTGCTCAGGCTCCTTGGATGCCTTTCTATTGCACTGTAGGTCATCTTTATAAATTTATAATTAATTTTAATCTAATGAAGTATTATTTTTATTAGCTTGAGATTGAAGATGTTGATGGGTTTCTTGGACGAGCTAGTGCAAACTAAAAAAGAAGAATTGACAAGGACTCTGGGCTTAGTCATTATATTGGTAAAATGAACAAAGAAGTTCTTGCCATTTTCATTATAAATACTCTAACAACCTTGAGGTTACATTACTAGCACTTAAGGCATGGTATCTAGGTTGGCCTATTATTCCCTAAAATATTGATAGAGTTATAGAGAAATTTGAAGCTATTAGGATTTTTGGGTATGAACCTAGGGGTTTGGGCTATGAGATCATCTTATTTTTTAAATTTCATCGCACATGCTTTAGCAGCTAATAAGATGGATGTAAATCTCCTAGCAATACTTTTTGAGGTTTAGAGTTGAGATTAATTTTACATCTAGTGAAGAGCTTTCAACTTTCTCAAGTAAGCTCAAAGAAAAAAGAAGCTACCGAAAGAGGAAATCATCTTCTTACTAGCATACCACTAGTGTTTAAACTTTATGTAATTACCTTTAGATGTATAAGTTCCATAAGACTTAGTTTTTATGATGTTACTTGAGCTCTAAATTTGTCACTTGATTTATAAATGGTTGATCATTAACAATACATCTTAGATCTCTATGTGATTCATTATACTTTAATAACCTTTGCTTATACCTAATTTCTATTCTTTGGTACCACCACGAAACAAGTTCCCTCATTAGATTAATATCATGTATTCCACCTCTACGTGATGTTCCCTTTTGAAAACTATATTGGGCTTTCCAGTGAGATCGTTCCATACCCTTGAGTAGTGGGTGATACTACTATGACCCCAAGATTCTACCATTGATTTGTAAAATTTTCTACCATGTAGTGGAAAAACACTTACCATGTAGTGGGTGATACTACTATGACCCCAAGATTCTACCATTGATTTGTAAAAGTTTCTAATAACATTCTTAAGATTCTTACCATGTAGTGGGTGATACTATTACCCCAAGGTTCTACCATTGATTTGTAAAAGTTTCTAATAACATTCTTAAAATTTAGTGCATCATCCATAGTAAATGTTATCTATTGTAAAAGAATTACCAAAACTAGTTGTGTGCAACCCATCTGCTTGCCTTTGCTAATTGGGTCTTTCCTCTATTGTCAAGAACAACCATATGTAGCTTTTTCCATGCATTGTATTTCTCTGGCACCTTCACCAGTAAATCTCCCTTTTCATTTCATGGTGGAGAAAGAAATTTTCTCTCCTTTACTCCTCCAAAGCATGGCTTGCAAGGTAATTTTTCACTTGCCCCTGACATCTTTTCAACCTTTTTAATTTCCAATTGACCTCCTCTGTGTAATCCAATGTCTAACAAAACCTCTTCTACTTTCTTACATGTCTCTTGGGCATCACTCTCTGGTTGCACTCTCTATAGGAAAAACATACATACTTGTATAAAAGCTTTTTAAGCATCCTTACCATGGCATGTAAAGTGCACAAATGAACCCTTGTTAAGGGTATCTTTAGAATAAGATTTTGGATCCAAGTAGACTGTTTTTCCCTCGCATATTATAAGCTGGTCATAAGTTGGGACACTCTCCTTTCTTATCTTTGCAATCCAATTTTTCTTTTCATCGTTCAACTTGTTATGTAGTACATGCATGAAAATTCTGTATTAGATCTACATGACACACCAAAAATGCACTTTAAAGAGCGAGATGCCATTGTACAACAATTCATCTACTTTTAGGACTTGCCCCCTTGATTTATGTTCAACCACATTTGGTATACTTGTCAAGTTAAAGAAAACCTTTAATATTCCATGGTCTTCTTTTGGTACTTCGAAAGCAAAACAAGCCAACATATCTCATTTTTTGAGTGAACACTAAAATAATCTAAATGCTCTTTTGTGATGTCTTGACTCAAGGCTCTATTCATTAGGGTCAAGCTTACCCTCTCTAACTTATGTCCTTTGATAATCTCACATTCGTCAAGTTTTAATACAAACTTTAGTGTACCACCATATTCTTGAATTATCATGTTATAGAACTTGACCATTGTATTTTGCACCTACATACATCTAGCACAAAATTGTTGAATTTCATCAGCTTAAATATAACCTCTGACTTACATTTATGTGTATGGCATAGATGCATACATAGGACAGTATAGTTGCCCTATAGCTCTACTCCCGCAAAGAAAGCTCCTCAATCAGAGATCGTTTACCAGTGCCTCCCGTAGAGCTCTCGACAAGGGTGTAGTCGCCAACACAAATAGGGAAGAGTAGATGAGGCTCTTACCCTCATACCGCTTCCTGTGCTTCTCTTGCTTGCACCTCAGCCCTTAGCATGAACCAGGCTCTGATACCATGAAAAGATGCAGGGGAGAAGAGAGCTTGAGATCTTGCAAGCACACACACAATCACAAAACCCTAAAACAGAACACACAAGGTGAGAGGCTGAAAATCTTCTTCTTCTTCACACAACACTCAACACACCATATACAAAGATAAGAGTACACAATATGAAAAGGTACTCAACAAAATACATACTAGGGTTCTCTATAGTGTGAACCCAACTGAATGAGCTGGCGCTATAACTATGCCAGTCTCTAGAATGGCTGTCACACAACCTGTCATCCCACTAGCCGCATATCACCAATGATCTCACCAACCATGCCAGTGGTGTAAGTGTGGGGCCTATCCCCCAGTGTCCACCGCCTCACTAGATGAGCTCGATATCTCAACATGTACTTGAAGCTCAGCCGAGCCCACGTACATGCTACACTCTACATGACATTACCTCCCCCTTAATAAGAAGAGTTTTTGTCCACAAAAACAAACTCTAGATAGTTCTTGCTAAGTGTACTCAAGCGTTCCCATGTGAACGCTTTATCCTCTCTATCCTTCCACTTAACAAGTGCCTCTCTGTACACAGTATTCCTCGCCTTCTGTTATCTAATTTTGAGAATCTTCTCAGGTTCATGTGGAAGAGACACTGGTTCAACAAGCTCGTTAAGGAGTAACTACGTTCTCCTTATGGTCAATGTTTTTTCAGAGTCTATTGACATGAAAAATAGGATATACTCATGAGCTCTCCGGAAACTTAAGTTTGTATGCTATGTTGCCAATCTTCTTAAGCATTTTAAATGGACCGCAATATCTCAAAGAAAGCTTTTGACACTTTCCTATCTTGAGAGTATCTAACTTCGGAGGGGACGTTCAAGAAAACAAAGTCACCCTCTTCAAAGGTCACTTCCCTACAGCTCTTGTCATCATGCGTTTTTACACGACCTTACGCACTACGAATGATATCTCTTGCTACTTTTACCATATTTTGCATGTCTTCAAGGAAATCCTTAACATACTAAATTTTCTCCTTTTGTAGCCCTACGACCATAGGAGACCTTGGCTGGAAATTATACATCATGAATGGACTAAATCCAGTCTCGCTAAATGTTTCGAACTATTATAAGAAAACTCCAAATATGGCAAGTACTCCTCCCAATTAGATTATTTTTTATTGACATATGCTCGAAGCATGTCCTCTAACACTTGGTTGACTCTCTTAGTCTGAACATCAGACTGTGATAATCAGATGTACTCATACTCAGAATAGTGTCCAACATTTTGGAGATAAAATCTCCAAAAGTGACTATCAAACTTTCTATCCCTATCTAAAACCATATCTCAGGTAGGCCATATAGCTTATAGAGATGTTCGATATACAGCCTAGCTAACTCAAGAGTTTTTACCTCCTTTTTAGTAGGTATAAATTTGACCATCTTGGTCAATCTGTCAACCATCCAAGCCGAATCATTCCCTCGAGTCATTTTAGGTAAACCAGTAAATAAAATCAATGGAAATACTCTCCCATTTCCCTTTGGGAATATCTAATGGATGTAGCAAACCTCTAACCTTGAGGTGCTCATGTTTATAAACCTGACACTTTTTGCATTTCAACACAAAGTCCTGGATGTCCTAAAACAAACTTGGCCAATAAAATTATCTTTTAACTAGTGCATAGGTCTTTTGTATCCCGAGATGACCATCACTTGGGCTATCGTGACTTTCAATAAGAATTTGATGCTAAAAATCACCAATAGTTGGTACACAAACTTTGTACCTTTGTAGAGTAGGTACTCATCATCAATGGAATAATGTCTATACCAATGTGACACCCCTGTCACTACGGACACGCACGAGACACACTCTAACTACACAAAGATGGAGAAGGTAAAGGCTCATATTCACCTCCCAGCCATAGAGTAGAATGAGCATGCACCCATTCCACAGGGCTATATGCCGTGGCCCGCTACCCACACTAGCCTAGCTGCCCATGGTACTCCGATCCATACGACTCACCCTTGAACCCTGTACTTACTTATCGCCTACACTCTAGCGTGCGTACTTGAAGCCCGATCAAGCCCATGCACATGCTACACGTGACACTTTTCCTAGTTATCTTGCTCCTTGGAAACCTCGCAGCTCCATTCTCCTTGGAAACTTCAATTACTTCTCCTCATCTTACTCAAAATCACCAAAACCTAAGAGAAAAACAAGTATATTGGACATTCATCAGTTTACAATCACACCTAAAATTCAAGCATCTCAAATTCTCAAATCATGCAACATGATGCACAAGTAAGAAAATGCCATTAAAAAAAACAACAGTTGAAAAAGATGCTATGAACAAGCTCATATTTGTTGATGATATTATACTTATAGAACATAATATAGTTCATTGTGCGCTTAAAGTTTTTGACTATGGCTCCTGGTGCTAATAGGATGTATTCCTCCAGTCCTTTTGGCTCTCCTTAGAAATAGGCCTTCTTTGTAACCTAGCATGAGAAAAATTCTTCAAAAGTGACATATTTAAAAGTCAACATTCATTTAAAGTCAACATTCATTTTGGGGCATTTTTCTCATGCTAGCCTTCTTTGTAGGCTAGCATGATAATTTTTTTAAGAAAGTAACATATTTATATATTTTCATGAGAAAGTGATATATTTAAAAATTAACTTTCATTTTGGGGGATTTTTTAAATAAATATTTATTATTTCAAGTGATATAGATTATTTATGGATTGACGATATGTCCATGTAAGGATATATATAATACTAGACTATATAGGTGGCTATTAATTATCATGGTATGAATCGTAATTTATAAATATAGGTGCTTTACATTAAAAGCCTACCTCTCTGGTGGGAAGTAGTAGACCGCTATGTGCAATAGCCACCCTCCTAGTAAGCATAGGTGCATCCATATGTGAATGCGGCATCCTCATTTTTTGACTACTATGACAATGGTATAGAGATGTGTTTTAAATAGAATGACAAGTCCTATTGATTCTCCACCTCATAAGTTGATTCCCAAACATAACCAAACACTAGTGGTCTCTCTTTCGGTTCTGAAGTGCTTTTACAATGCCTCTACCTTTGTATACACTTGAGAATTCCCCACACGATTCAACCATAAAATGCCATTGTAGTTCCATGTAGCTATCTAAATGGTCAGTTCCATGTAGCTATCTAAATGGTCAGTTCCCTATCTAGGGTGGCAGTTAACAATGATATCCATCCATCCTTGTAGACTAGCCACTTGCCTCCTTTTTGTGGCACCATCACCTACTGCACCATTGCAATTCCCCACTTGTAGAAAAGTGGATGTAAATTTTGGTTTTGCTTAGCAGTGAACTCTTCTTAAAGAAGGTTAGGCATGACTATGTATCTCTAAATTTACAGAACACGGGCCCCTCCCCCTAATCATATCCTTGCCAACATGCCAAGAATGGTGAAAGGAATATCGATACTTGCACAGGGCCCCCTTGTCTTACTTTGATGCATTTCTAGGAGGGAGTTTGATGGATCTTATGTTAAGGGCCGTGCTTTGCCTTCACTCTTTTTCCTCAAGCATGGTAGCCATGATTTCCATTTGGTTCCGTTGGAACATTGGTTTTTGCTTCCTTAATGCCTCCACCCATTTGGAAGTTTCGACCACCTCCAAGCTTATTTGGGAGCTGGACTCCTAGACATCTTGGAGATCCTTTTGGATCCCTGCATTTCTCTTCTTTGATCTGATTCAACTCAAGGTGTAAAGCTTGTTGTTCAGTTTCCTTGCCTTCATTGGTTGTGTTTTGAACCTATGCAGCTTTGGGTTTTCTTCTTTCAAGATGTTGATCTCCACTTTGAGAGCACCTATAATGAGACTGAGGGGGTCTACACATCTACCCCATGAGAGTAGGCTAATTGATGAAAAACTAGGAGTGGACGAGGGAGACTCCCCGTCCTTGAGCAATAGGTGTCCCCCTTTTCCGAGCTCTAAGCGTGTGAAGACAGTGAATTGGCAAAGAGCCCAAAAGGGGCCACCTTTAATTGAAACTAGTATTGGACCTACGCGTTGACGGCTGAATGAAAAGGACCTGCATAAATGATACAACGATAAATAAAATCTCAAAAGGACCTGCACATAATGACACATCGATAAATAAAATCTCAAAAAAACCATATAATAGAAAAACATAATCAAAATTACCTCTTACAATAGAACATTGAGTGGATGGTACATGAGGAGCTCTAGTATAAACCTCATAACAAATACCAATGATCATGATGGATGTAAGAAACAACTAGTCATCGGGTACTGAATACCCCTCAAAAGATGCAATGCATCTCTCCATCTCTCTCGAAATAAATAAACGCCCCACTCTTCATCTGGAACACTAATTTTGTACATCTTGACGCCTTGAAAACTCTTACCATAAAGGTATCAATGTCATGTAATATCCTAAAATCAAAGCATAACAAATGGTTATACAATTATCAAATAGGTTATACAATTATTTATACATAGATTCAAAAAATATTTATACAATGTCTCCCTGGCCTAATAATTACACTTATACTTACCCATCCCTATAAGCATCAATCATAATCCCTCCTACGTGATCTGCAGTAATAGGAGCTAACCATAGCGGTGGCTCTGTACAAATAGACATCAGTATAGAATGTCATGTTCCTTACTTTGTAATCAAGAAAATTTATGCAAATATAGAGAATAACTAACCTACTATCCTTTGAAAAAGACATGTCAATGTAAAGATAATCTCAGACATGTTTGTCAAAACATAAACAATAAAAATAAGTACTTTTACCATGGACAAATAGGTATGAAAAAGAAATCACAACAAAATTAATCAAAACGTAGAACTTAGATAAGAAACATGACTTGTCACTCTGAAGTCTTCAAGATCTCCTTATAAACAATGTTGTTTATCATAGGTGTATAACTTTGTTGAAGATCATCAAATGAAGACTCTACATTAGCATTATACTCAAGTAACACCTTCACAGCATGAGGAGACTGTGCTCGTGACAACGCAACATACAATCGCCCATGAATAGACACTGGAGTCACCAAATACAACCCCAAGACATTCAGGGTTTGGCCTTTCAATTTGTTTATTGGCATGCTAAATGCTAGCCATACGGGAAACTGTCTCTTCTCATGGTGAATGGTAGTTGGGTCTCGGTGCATATAAAGGTAATCCGTGGAAGAAATACTCTTTCACCAACTTTAGTACTAGTGATGATTTCAGAAGACTTTAGAGTGAAAGGCCTTACATATCATCTGTGTACCGTTAACAGAGTCCACGTCTTGGATCCAAGTTACGAAGCAAAATAACAGGAGCTTCTAACTTTAAAACCAAGCAGTGAGGTGGATATTCGCCCCAAAGGTTGATTGCATTCAAAAAAACTGTGGAATATAGAAATGAATTTTCATCATTTTCAAGAATTGAATCTGCACTGAAATATTGCTTAGGCTCACCAGGCATTCAATGCAAAGTTGTCTTATTCACAATATCCACTTGACTGTTTATCGGAGCAAGAATAGCATGCTCACTAAAGTTAGCATACGTCGTAGTGATAGCCAATTCAGAGTATACCCAATGTACCAAGTCTTTAAGGGTCTATCTTTGTAAGACCATATTACCTGATAGTGCCACCATCAGATTATCATTGATACAATCCACTCCATTCCCAATATTCATGACCCAGTGTTTAAACTCATTGCATCCATTAGTATTGCTTGATTGAATACGCATATTTTCACTTAACTTTAGAACTTTAATAGAGTTCCATAGAAAAGAACGACACAAAGCTGCATTAACAATATCCTCACGTCTTCCCTTCACATAATAACAGGTAAGATTTGTCTAAAATTTCCCCCCATTAATACAACCTTTCCACCAAATGGCTTATATGAGAATAGTACATCTTGTAAGCTCCTATCCAATGCTTCAAAAGCATAACAATGAATCATTGGAGCCTCATCCCAAATAATGAGCTTAAAAACTCTCAAAACCTCTGCAAGTTGTCCATGTACATGGATTTTGCAACAAGTTGAAGAATTGTTTAGCTCGAGAGGTATCTTGAATCTAGAATGTGCAGTATGGTCATTTGCCAAGATTAGAGAAGCAATACATGACAATGTAGTGGCCAGAGCAACATGCCCTTGTCCACGTAATCGCGCAAGTAAGCAATTATACAAATACGTCTTGTCCAATCCCTCTAGACCATCCAGGGAAAAAATGTCACCTGCATCTGTAGCAATTGCATGCATTACAACGTCAAAAGCAATATGTTGGCTATCTATTAATGTTGACTCCATAGCACTTGACAGGTTAGATTGTTTGACAATATCAAAAGCTCTCTCCCAAAAGCAATCTGTTTTCACCCGCCGACTTCCAAATCAGTTCTGTTTAGTTCAGGCATTCCGAGGCTTTAAAATCTACCAATGTCCATCTTTGAGCATGAAGAATTTCTTCTAAATGCAGCAGCGCTTGAGTTTCAGCAATTAAAAGAGACCTTAATGGCTCATGTGGTTCAACGAGTGAAGGAAGAGACACACACCCATGTTTATAACAATACTTGCCAAGAACTTGTCCACAACTCATCTTCTTTTCACTTGCCCATAACTGTGCTCCCCACAAAACCCACACTCATGTGTCATCCCTCCTAATGAGTGGCTTAAAGTGTACAGGTGGGAGTTCATGGAGGATAGACAAAATACCTCTCTTTCTTGTATCAAATACATAAGAGGGAATTTCTCTAATACTCTCCCTTCTTATTGTATTAGCAAATGGCACTTCTCTCTCTTCATGAGTAGAAAAGGAAGACATTGTAATTGCATTACCCTCATTTACTCTTATAATCGCATTATAAGAGGTCCTATTTCCAATGAAGCGACGGTACCTTCTTGTAAGTCTCAAACTTTCAGCCAATGACATCCCTAAAGAAAGTCCACTT
Source organism: Cibotium barometz (assembly GCF_041138505.1). Lineage (NCBI taxonomy): Eukaryota > Viridiplantae > Streptophyta > Polypodiopsida > Cyatheales > Cibotiaceae > Cibotium > Cibotium barometz. The sequence continues at coordinate 32,489,716 of NC_141062.1, forward strand.
ACCATTTCCCTTGTTATTTCTTTCAAAAGAGTCCTATTCCTAGCAATCTCATGGCAAAAACTTCTACCACTCTTGTTGAATATCCTTTGAAGGCAATTCGAGAGCTAAGATTGTCTCTTCTTATTGTAGTAGCAAATGATACTTCTCTCTCTTCATGGACAGAAAATAAGGACATTATAGTTGCATCATCCTCATTTTCAAATTCTAAAACACTCTCATCCCCTACCACTACTCTCTGACCATCTACCAATACACTTTCAGCTTCTATCATTACGCTCTCACCATCTACTACTCTTAGACAATCTACCTCATCTCTCTACTACTACTCTTAGACAATCTACCTCATCTCTCTCATCAAATATACTGGCATCTTCATTAGCTCCACTCCATGGTGCAAGTACTCTCTCACCATCTGCCCCACAGAAGAAGATAGCATCCTTGGATCACTCCATACACATAAAAATCCTTATGCTCTTATCAAACTATACCGAACTATTCATATTTAAAAATCATAAAGTCCAAAAATAAACATATAATTAAAAAGAGAAACAAAAATAAAGCAAAGTTTTGGTAGCTTACCTCAAAAGACCAAGGAAGACCCAAACTATGCGACAAATCAGTAATATGCCAGTCCTATGAAAAGCTAAAGTACCTACATTGATCCACAAAGTAGAACAAATGAGAGTTCTTTCCACCCTCTTAACTTCTTTTCACATTTTTTCATTTGTCAAAATCTATGGTTCCTAATCCTTAAAACTTACATATATAAAAATAACACACAAAAACTATAATCCTAAAACATTACATATATACTTATAAAAAGATAATAGCAATGTCATAAATATTTAAAAATTTATAAAATCAGCATCCAATGTCTTTCAATATACATATATGACCAAACCAAGCTTAGAAATCTCTCTCTCTCTCGCTCTCGCTCTCTCTCTCTCTCTCTCTCTCTCTCTCTCTCTCTCTCTCTCTCCCCCATACACATATAAGAGACAAAAAACCATAAAAAGAGAAATTTCTATAAAAAACCATTAAAAGAGAAATTATCTATAATCTCCATATAAATACTAAGAGATTATATCCACATATAAAAATCAATCTCCCCCCCCCCCTCTCTCTCTCTCTCTCTCTCTCTCTCTCTCTCTCTCTCTCTCTCTCTCTCTCTCTCTCTCTCTCTCTCTCTCTCTCTCTCGCCATGGTATCTGAGAGACAAAAAGGACCATCATTATCAATCCAGTACTTAGAGCCCAAAGTTACAAAAAGATAATAGTGTCATGAGCATTACAAAAGGATCATAAGATCAACTCCCAATCGGCAAACCAAATGAACAATTACATTCCACGTGTTTGCAATCTACGACTCATTTTGGTAAGTAAAGCCCCAAACTTAGTGTGCCCTAAACTTAAAACATGGATTATTAGATTACTAAAAATAACATGTGTAACATAATGTGTAACATAACATGCATACACATACATACATACATACATACATAGCTTGCATTCTACATATTTTTTCTTGGTCATGTACAATCCCTCATGAGATTTTCTCCAATCTTCACATACATACTAAGGTATTATAAAGCTCTCTCTCTCCTCTCTCTCTCCCTCTCTCTCCCTATATATACTAAAAATAACATGTGTAACATAATGTGTAACATAACATGCATACACATACATACATACATACACATACATACATACATAGCTTGCATTCTACATATTTTTTCTTGGTCATGTACAATCCCTCATGAGATTTTCTCCAATCTTCACATACATACTAAGGTATTATAAAGTTCTCTCTCTCTCTCTCTCTCTCTCTCTCTCTCTCTCTCTCTCTCTCTCTCTCTATATATATATATATATATATATATATATAGAGAGAGAGAGAGAGAGAGAGAGAGAGAGAGAGAGCTTTATAATATATATATCCATCCCTCTCTCTCTCTCTCTCTATATATATATATATATATATATATATAGAGAGAGAGAGAGAGAGAGAGAGAGAGAGACAGAGAGAGAGAGAGAGAGAGAGAGAGAGAGAGAGAGCTTTATAATATATATCCATCCCTCTCACTCGGTGTGCCCAAAACTTAAAGCATGGATTATTGGATTTTTAAAAATAACATATATTACATAACATGCATACATATACATACATACATACATACATAACTCGCATGATATAGAGGATAAAAATAAACATATAATTAAAAAGAAAAAGAAAGCAAAGTTTTAGCTTACCTCAAAAGACCAAGGAAGACCCAAACTATGCGACAAATTAACAACATGCCAACCCTATGAAAAGCTAAAGTACCTACATTGATCCACAAAGTAGAATAGATGAGGAGCTCTTTCCACCCTCTTAACTTCATTTCACATTTTTCC